>NW_010174305.1:30820-97560 GCF_000695765.1 Mesitornis unicolor | reverse complement strand
GCAGGAGGTGTAATGTAAAGCTGTATATCTTCACATTGTTTGCTTATATTTTGCATTATTATTGGAAGAAAACGTCAAAGAAACAAAGAAGCATTTTACTTAGCTGCAGGGATTAGATCAGTATAATTGCTCAGTATACATTCCTCTGAGACTGATGATATCAGTGATACAAATGGTGCATTCATCAACTCCTATTAAATTACTGTTAGCACATTTGATATTCCTAGGCAATTTCAGTCCAGGTGCTTCCACACTTTTTCTTATTTAAAGCTTTGTACTGATAGCAGAAAGACACTGTCAAGTTGGAGATGAGAGATCAAATCAAAATTTCTAGGTTTAAGCTCTGTCCTTCTAAAAATGTAGCTGAATATCCTCAAATACAACTAAACACATAACAAGATATGATCAAATCCTCTGGACAATAATGTCAGGGACAAGATGGGCAGCTCTTTTTAGGTAACAGTTTGAAATACATGAATTCGATTAATAGTGCACAAATTGTCAATATGCATTTAGTGACCGTGACAGCCATGGCTAGTTCATTCTGCTGTCTGCTAACATGCATGTTACCCTATATGGCAGAGGTAGGGTGATTAGGAACAACCTTCAGGCAGCTGGTACTGCGGACTGTGTGGGTAGACAAAATGAGTGTTTCTCAGGAGAAATGTACGAGCTTAGACTACTGTTAAAAGTTTCCACTGCATATTCTACTTCTTATATTGAATTAAGGCCAGCTTTTATGCAACAGTAATCAGATGCAAAAGTGCTAGCCAAGCAGACACCATGAATATAAACAAGAGATAGAACAGGGCTGCTGAATGGCTATTCAATTAAAATCTCTGGATTGTGGTATTGTAATTTTGAGTGAAGTGGAATAACATATTTGAATTTAGTTGGTCAACTAAGTGGACAAACCTCTAGTCCATCCAGCAGCTGACAAACAGCAACCTAGCCAGCATCCCACCTTCCCAACACCCGGAGTTTTCTGTCCTCCTAGGAAAAAATTAAAGCATATCTGGGCAATCAACTTGATTTCTCCCAAAAATATAAACAATCACACATTCTCAAAAAACAAACCAGCTCACTAATCCTGTGAAATCTGCATTTTAAGTTAGAAATTCCATTCCCTGGAAACAACTTCAAAAACCTTCAGCTACAACCAAAAAGTGATTCTGTGAAAACTGCATTTTCTGTTACAAAATTGCTTCGGTAGAAACAACTCCTTATTCCAATTTCATTTGTGTATTGCAGCACAGTAGGAAGTTATGACTGATGCCCACTGCACATATGTATTAATCTAGACATTTTGTTACTGTAATGGAACTAAAATATATCTAGATTGATTTTTTTCTGAAATTGAAAAAGACCTCATTTGCCCTGAAACCAACCATCCTAATAACAGTGCAAAATGAGCTTATTTACTAATATAATACAAATCAAATTTGCACCTTGCTGTTTGATTTCCTCCTCTGACAGGTTGAAATTATTTTCTTGGTTAATAGACAAGAACCCACAAGAAGACCTGTAATTTAATTAATCGTCTTGGTTCTCCATTAAATATCAAAAAATATGTGTTGGTATAGCCTTGCAATAACTCACAACAACTAGCTGTAATGGGTCTCCTGTATTCTACAAAAATTATAATAAATTCAAACTGCACAATCAGTAAAAAGTTAATAAGCTCACACCTTGGCTTCAAAATGCAAAAGTCTTTAAAATTCCTCAAAAGAATCCAAGATTCTCCAGAACTCTCAGCACAAAGCCCACTTGACATTGTTTCCTAGATTTTTAAAATAATCAAACCATGCAAGCCAAGGCAGTGACTTTCTCTGTACCTTTTAGCTCTTTACATCTATAGTTTTATAACACCCTTTCTGCTTCTTTATCATGACTATTAATAGATCTCTGCAAAAGATCACTTGTAGTTTGCTCATACAGAAAGACATTTTATTGAATTAATGAGATTATGGTTCTTTGGTTTGGAATACTTGTAGTAATTAGACTTAATATAAGAATTCTCACAGCTGATCAGAGGTCTGAAAGGCATCTTATAATTAAGACCTATATAAAACCACATTGTCTGTACTTTTCAGCTGCTCAGTCATACATGAACCGATTATATAGGCTACTTAACAGTCTGTGTTCTGAATACCTTATTGCAAGAAAAAAGAACAGAAATACCTTGTATTCCTTACCAAGAAAAAGATATTTCCAAGCATTTTTTCTTATGATCCTCTATCATCAAATTTAGCAAACAAGGAACACTGATCCAGAGATAATACCTTTGCTACTACCACCAAAGAGAATCTTTATGAATAAACCTGACGGACAGTTGTCATTAAATCATTAAAGCACAAATGCTTGCTGTTTTCTAAATGTAATCTGTATGAAGCTTTTAAAATTATACATATTGATAAACTGATCTTTTACTTAGCAAAATGCCCAGCAGGTTTGTATCATAAAGGATTCAAAATGCAGCACACCATGAAATGTGCAGCAGTAAGTTGTCATTTCAGTGATATCAGTTGTCTTAAAGTTTAATATTTTAGCCTTGGAAAGAAAGTTGGGGTACATTCCATCAATGTTCAATTATGCGAAAAGAGGTAGGTATGATTATGGCTGCCTAAAATGCATGGATTAATTTAGGTGCCATCGGTCACTTCTACACTAATGTCTGATACTGCGTGGACTAGCTTGAGCAGTGCGAAACCAAATATTTAAACTCTTCGACTAATATTTATAGACAGAATGTAATTTATGATAAATATTGATTCAGTATGACCTATTTTTATATGTAGCAAAAGTATCCAAAATGTGTAAAATTCCCAGAGCTATGTTCTACTGTGTAGGTATCAAAACAGAAATGCTTTTCTAAGATCTCCATTTGCTACTGACTGTGAATACTTTAAACTACAGGTAAGGATATAGATGTAAATTCCAAAATAAGCTTTGAGTTCTTTCCTTCCTTCCAAAAATCTGTGACTTCTAAAACACAGGTGAGAGATCTACTCCTTGGTAGATAGTAATTCTAGCTTGGGATACGCAAGCAGCATTCTGAAGCATTTAGTTAACAACACTTCTCTAGATACTGTAAATTTCATTAAAGGCTACTCAGAAAAGGTATATCACACTGATTTATGCTAGAATGGATGAATAAAAATCTCCAAATTTTTAAATTTCTATTAATAAAAACCAAGTATTGTGGAACAAAAAACCACAAACGCTACCAACCCTTTATCCTTGAATTTCTTTAGAACATAATAATAGCTATTTCTTCACAAAGGCATAGTGTTTACTAAGAAATCTGCTCCTAGGGTAAGCTATTATTACTTCAGCAGTCTCCAGGCTCCAAAAGAAATGAAAATAGTTTCAAAAATGCAAAAATTTCATGAAATGGAGAAACGGATGATGAATTTGTGCTACTTACTGCACTTTGCCAATTGTTTGTTTTTCACTATAAACAGAAACAACTGCAGAAAGCAGCCATGTAGAAGCAGGGCCAGTTTGAGGATTAGGTTAAAGGGAAGGCTGCCTAACCTAGTAGAAAATATATAACAGCAAAAGAAGCAAATCTAGTAGTATTATTCACTTGCAGTAATTTGTTGCCTGGCAAGAGCTGATGAGCCCAATTTTGAGAGTATTTTACAGTGAGTTAAGTTTACAGAGGAAAATCAATTAAAATATTCTTTTCTGTTCTAGAAATAAGCTAAAATCTTAGAATCATAGAATGGTTTACATTTGAAGGGACCTTAAAGATCATCCAGTCCAACCCTCTGCCATAGGCAGGGACACCTCCCAGCAGACCAGGTTGCCCAAAGTCCTGTCCAACCTGGCCTTGAACACTTCCAGGGAGGGGGCATCCACAGCTTCCCTGGGCAACAGTGTCTCACTGCCCTCATAGTACAGAATTTCTTCCTCATATCTAGTCTAAAACCACCCTCTTCCAGTTTAAAACCATTCCCCTTTGTTCTATTGCTACCTGCCCTTGTAAAAAGTCCCTCCCCAGCTTTTCTGTAGGACCCCTTCAGCAACTGGAAGGCCGCAATACCATCCCCCCGGGAGCCTTCTCTTCTTCAGGCTGAACAGCCCCAACTCTCTCAGTCAGTCCTCGTAGATGAGGTACTCCAGCACTCTGATCATCTTCGTGGCCCTCCTCTGGACCCGCTCCAACAGCCCAATAAATGTGATTTGACTTAATAAATGACTCAAATCATCACTGGAAATCTGGCATCTTTGATAACCTGATCAGAGTTAAACAAATCGGTGTTTAGCATCACATTAACATATGGAGATGGGAATGTTGACATTTCTTATGGCAAAGGTCTGCCTCAGTCTCAGGTTGTACAGAAGAGGCAGCAGAAGAAATAAAAGGAAAAGGCTCTGGTTCACTGCAGGTGACCTGGAGTATGGTGGAAGGTTGTCTTCCCTCACAAAAAACATCGGGAAACAGCACTGCTACGATCTGAAACTATCACCAGATAATTCCTCCAGCATACCAAAATAATATTTCTTATGGCAGTGACTGGGAATAATAACACACAAAGTAGGTTTATCGTTTTGCAATGGCCTGTATTTGCTTTAACCAAAATTAATCCCATGGGATCATAAGTAAGACAATTACAGCTGGGTCTTCTCTGTTTTTCAGTTGATCAGCATATATAGCATAAAAACATGCAACTTTTTCCATTAATAACACAAATACAAGAAAAATGCTTATATATTCACTGGATTTATATCTAGGTTTGTGCCAGCTTTCTAAAAATCTGACTACAAAAAGGTTTTCCTAACGAATGGAATTTATGTTGAAATGGAATTTATGTTAAGACAGAATTTCTACTTCATCCAGTGAAGCAGAAAGAAGCAAACTAATCTCAATTTTTTTCTTTTTCTTTTTTTTTTCTGTACCACAGGACTAAATATAGTACAAATGTTGTTCATAATAAAAAACTAAGTTTATTGATTTTGAGAGTGATGTGATGGTAACTAAATTGAAAAGTTTCGTTCATAAACGCTGACTTGTCAAGTAAAGAAACAAATCTTTTTAAATTAGAAATTAATCACTCTTAGAAATGTAATGTCTAATAAAATAAAAACTCATTTCACTATTACTCTCACTTCCTATTATGAACTGCAATTTATACTACATTACAAATCCTCCTAAAGGTAATAAATTTTACATAGAAAAAATTAATACAAAATCTGATTACATTTAATTTGATTATATTAGAATGGACTTTTCCTGTAATCTCATTTAATTGAAGACATTTGTAAAACAGCAAAATTACTAACAATGCCTAAAACCCCCCACCATATAAAGTCATAGACTTTATCAACTGTCTACCGTCCTCTCCACTATAGGAGAGATGGAAATCTCACATTCTGGGCCCAAATCTGCCATAGGCAGCCGCTTTCTATGCTCCACTAGACTGATTCTTTGTTACTTAGATCTATAGTTTTAAAGGCAGAGAAGAAATAGGGCACAGGGAAAGCAGAATATTTCCACAACTTGCTATTTCTCTGAAAATGTATGAGAATCTCACTGGTATTTCTCTGAAAATGAAAAAAGAATCTTCCAGCTTGTCTCATCACATTTAATCATAAAACAATTCCCAACATTTTCCTTTTCAGTAGAGGAGCTTTGTTCTGGCATAAACCTGGGTCTGATGTTCTGTTCATTGCTGATATTGCTGATCTTACTATAAGTGGGATAGGATGCTAAGGAGTTAAATCTTAAATCTGATGTAGGACCACATAGAAAATCTACTTTAAAAGAACTCCTCTTGTATGCTTTTCATAAGACACAATTTAATCTAGCTGAAAACCCTGGGTACTCAAACTCAATGCTTTCAACAGGAAGACCTTTTTAGAATGCTGTTTTTTTCTTTTTGCCAACAAAGATTACTTTGTAAGTTCTCTGATGATTATTCTCAAACCAGATTCCTCTGAAGAGATTTGATGCTTCCTTATTGAAGTGTTTTGCTAATCACGCCTTTTAACTTTATTCCCTGAAGATGCTTAGCCAAAGATATTTACCTCGCTTCAAAAACTTTTTTGATATGTACCATGAATGACATGGTAATAGGTTTCTCTTATTGACCACCAAGCAATCTTTCCAACTACCAATTCC
Organism: Mesitornis unicolor; assembly: GCF_000695765.1. NCBI lineage: Eukaryota > Metazoa > Chordata > Aves > Mesitornithiformes > Mesitornithidae > Mesitornis > Mesitornis unicolor. Next base: position 91,433 of record NW_010174305.1, on the reverse strand, counting down.
TCATCCATCTGGAGGTCTGGGAGATTTTCTTTGTTTTGTATGAGAAGCTGAGTTAGGCATCTTATGTATCTGCAGAACAATCTGAGCAACACTGTCTTCCCTTTGCTTGACTGCCTTCCAATCTTTGCGTGCTGCAGAACTGGCTTTTAAAATACCATCATAAACCAATCATTAAAAGAAAACCTAATCTAGTTTTGAGAAAGAACAGCCACCATTTTTATACACTACATATAAAAATGTGTTCAACACAGGAAAACATTTAAGCAGTTTTTTAGATTAACAGGAGTACTAAGACTTTAAAGATATATTCACCTCAATGACTCAGTATCTTGGGGTTTTTTTCCTCCTTTTTTTCTCTGCCACAATAAATCAGGCTGCAAAATAAACTTGGTTTAAGCAGTGAAAACATTATGATTTCACATTTAGCAGCATAAAAATTGCCTTGTGTTCAAATTCATGCTTCCCAGATACCTTCCACAGTGTGGCAGTTTATTATCAGAACAGCAAAATGCTTCCTATGAGCAAACTAAGGCTTCCCATCACAAGCTGATGACAAGACAACATAACCTGAAAAAAAATTTGGTTTTATATTTGATATTTACTAAGGTAATTTTGTGTTAATCAGCTGAAATTACATATAAATTAATTTTATTTGATGATTATTAGAGCTTTTCAACTTCAACAAGTCTAAGTAACCAGCAAACCAAAGTATTAATGTAGTTGCATTTAAAAAAGTCAATGCCATTGCTCAAGATGGCAAGTTTATTGTGTACACAAATTAAATACTGAATGTGCTAATGAGGTTGTATCAGATATTAGTCAAGTTCAGTGGCAAAATGGAAAAACGTCAGTTAATACTCACTTTGGATTAGAATAGAATTCAATGTCAGCTTTGTATTTTTAAAAATGGCTGGAAATCTGAGAAAAATCTGAAATTCCTAACAATGTTGAGATTAAAATGTTCTTATACTAATGTTCATATTCGAATAGATAACAGGAAAAATACCCACAACAAACCTGAGGCAAACAGTAAGTTAGATGAACCAAAAAACATCATCTGAAAATTAAACATTTCAACATTATTTACATGAAATAATTTCAAATAAAAATATAAATATCGACAACATTTATTTTAGCTTGCTTTAGTTAGATATGAAGATGAACATGCTTATTTTCAAGAAAAGGCTTTTTTGTAAAGAACTCCTTTAGAAAAAGGTTTTTAATGGTTCTATGTATAAGATTTATAGTTGTGCCTGTATATTTTTGATTACAACCGTGACATATGTATATAAAATTATGACTTGTATAGTATTTGAGTCAATGAGTGAATTTTATTTAATGAACTGAAGCAATTAAAAATCTAATTCCATCTCAATGTGACCTTCTTTAGATAGCACTCCTATACTTACTATTTAACATTATTTCGGTCTTGATATGTTTGTACTGGTTTATAAGAATGGCTGCAAAACATACTGCTTCACTGTTAAAGCCTCATAAATGTAAAGAAACTTAAAACACATCAATTAATGAATGCTGAAAAGAAACTGGGTTCTTTGTGATCTTTAAGACAAAAGGAAAAGCTCAAATGGGCTATTCCAGCAACACATATCCACTCCAGACTTAGAAAATCTTACCAAAAATTACGGATTGTATGTTCATGCCCGTTAAAAACAAAATTCTATTTCCACAGGTTTCAGAAGCAGCAGAATAATTTATTCACAAGGAGAGCTTAATATAAAGCTTGTGTTAAAATATATCAATTAAAAATTGTGTTCTGGAAGTAAAGACTTCAAAACCTGCAACTGTGCTTGAGAAACATGGCAATCAATTACAAAATACAAACCTTTTAGAAATATCACTGCTCTGGAAGTCTGAAGATATCAGAGTGAGCATTCATAAGACATTTGTTCCTTTACTTCAAGACACGATGATAAGCATTTCTTTTAACACCTTCCTACGTGGATATTTGAGCATCCAGGCATTTAAAAACAGATGGGTAGGTGGAGAGGAAAAAGTCTTAATATGACCAAAATAGTAATTTCTCTTACGAGTTTCAGGAGTTCAGAACAATCACTCCTTAGGTCTGACTTAATGGACTTGAAATGATACCCAACACTAAGCTGGGAAGGAAACATATTTTGGGCTACATATGTAATAAACAGAGTAGTTGGGATGCTCCAAGAAGAAAAATTACCGCCAGAATGAGTTCATATGTTAGGTTTTATTTATTTTGAATATAACCTACACATATTAAGGTGGTAAGTAGCATACTTATGTTTCTTTTGCCTGAAGAAAAAAAAATTACACACCACTGAAGTGAATTCTTTGATTTATTAGTAATAATGTTCTAGCAGTAAGAATGGGAGTGAAGAATGCACCACTTTTCACATCACAGTGAAAATGAAATGTGAAAATATTGTTTAAACACAAGCAAATAAAAGGAACAGTTAACAGAAAACAATTACCGAACTGATAAACATGACTGAGTAACTGAAGAATATTTTACCTGTTCTTTTTATTTGTCCATTAAACCAACTACATCAAGATGGTACATGACCATCTTCCATAGGGTGGGAGTGGGAAAATGCAGCATAAGTACACAGGGGTGAAAATAATTAGCATGCATATGCTCTTTCTGCCTCCTATATTGCAATTACTATCTATATATATACTATATACCTGTACACTGCAAGTTTTTATTTATTTAGTGCCGCATATGCAAATGAAAAAGTGACCATTGCTAAAGTTCGTCATCTGGAACATTCAAGCTCACTGATGCTGATTACATAAGAAAGGCATCAAAAAGAATTAGGCAAGGACAATATCCAGCTTTATATTGCAGTTCTAGCAGAAAGAGAGCTTAAGATAAAATCAGAAAGCTGGTTCTTAGATTAAACCCACAGTGTACCAGGCACTCTCTTCTGTGTACAAAAAGTACTATCAGCCTGGACAGTGACCATAAGGTCAACGTACGAACAAGTGTCCAAGTATCTGTCCACTCTACTCAAATACACCCAGAAGCTGCTCACTGTTGCCAACGCTCATTATAATGAAGGCAAGTTTTTACATGTCAGGGAGATATGGCTGCTACCTGACAGCTTTGCAAACTTTTCTTCTAAATCTTGTGGAACTGCATGCAACTGAACTGTCTCTCTCCAGTTCTTGTGAAAAATATCTTTCAACAATGCCATAGAGTGATACTCTTCTGAGAAGAAGCAAAAAATATCCAAGTACAGTATTGTCATATTATATTATATTATATTATAACTGAACCATCCGTAGAAGGAAGTTCCTATTCACATATGGAAATTCTGCCTTATATGCTTCAAACACCCTCTTTTATAAGAGCTTAAGGGAAGACTTTCTTACTGGATTTTCAGTGAGAATCACATTTTCCTAAATCACAAATATTGTTTATTCAGGAATGCAAGACACCCCAGCACCCTCAGATAACTGCAAAACAGATGCCAAAACAACAAGGATTCTGCACAAATAGTAATGAACTATTTGGTCTGTAGAAAAATTATACATTAGCTAGTACAAAAATTAGCAACTTCAATGTTATCACCATGAAGCTCTTACCAAAATGGAAATCACATGTATATTTTATTTTTTAACATTAAATATTAACAGAATGTTTATTAAGACAAATATATAGCCCCATCAAGATGAAAGACTTGGGAAGACTTGTGAATTTTTAAAATTAAAAATAAAAACATAATGTTAATAAGACTTAATAGCATAGTTAAATATTTAAAATATGTCTGTGAAAATCTCTTTTAATATCTAGATAGTTAAATAGATTTTTCTCTATGAAACAACATCAGCTACCAAAATTTTGTTGTGCGTCAGCTGACTTAATAAACATAAACTTTTTTATGGTCTCTTACAGTTTCTGTCTTCTTCATACATAAATAATACATATTTCTTCTGAATCAACTGACTAAGCCAGATAAAGATTACAGAAATAGATGTTGCACCACATTTTGGATGCATTAGGGATCATAGTTCTCCAACAGAGACTTAAAATGTACTGCTTTCTATGCAAACCTTTTTTGCATTGTTGATACAATGCTCTTTGAAATCCATGCCAAATAGAAAATCAAGTAGGAAAATTACTTCATACTTCCTAATGTTGTATAGTTATATACAGGACAGGTCCTACAAAAGGCTATGGCTACTTTATTCCAGATGGTAGCACATATAACAGTAAGTAAGGACAGGATTAACTGTCACGGTGAAATCTATCACCTATTTTATGGCTAGATCAATAATGAGATTTGTGACCATTCTTTAAAATATTCTGTGATGTTTAAGTTTGCCTTCTCAGCTGTTGCCACAGTTAGATCTTATGGGGATTGTGATCACCAGTCGCTTCAGATTCATTACAGAAATATTAATTCACAGATACATCTTTAGACAAAATGACATGTAGAAATAGCAGCTAAGCTCTGTAACTCTTGATGTCTACTCAGAAAGCTTTCATAAAATTACTTAAAAATATTTAAAAATAATGCTTAAATAAATCAGTTCTATCAAACTTTAACCTCTGCTTTTGAAATTTAGATGAAAATAGGTGAGTAAACCGATTTGACCCAAGGATAACTACCACATTCATTTTTCTCATGCTTCTTTTGGAAAAAGGTCTAATCCTCAGTGCTTCTCATTGAAAAAAATAGCTTGTTGAAGCTGAAACGAAGAGCATTATCTGTACAGATTATTACAGAGAGAGAGAAATGAGCATGGGATCTACAGTAAGATCACCAGGACTCAGCCCGCCAAACTATACACTTAGTGGCACATATGTTCATTTGGAATATGACAGAAGCATTATATTACCAGATATTTTTATTTAGCTTTGACTTTACTTATTGCCAAAGTGGTAATCACAACAGCTTGACATATTCCCTGAAACTGCATAAGCAGTCTGCTTGGCAGTGTCTGAACACAGCTTCAATGTCACTTACACAGCTTTTGCAAAAAGAACAGAACCATGACAACGGAGTGTGACTCCCCGTTTCCTCTCAACTGTAATGGCATTCTATAAGAAAATGACATCAGTTTCCATCTTGAAAGTATCAGTCTCTGGCTTGATCTTTAATTTGGTTAGTTTTAAATCCCAAAGGTTTAAACTGAATCCTGTACTTTTGCAAAAACAAAGTGATGCTAGATTGATGTATTAAACACAGATGTTGCTGATCTGTAGAGTTATCCTGAAATAATGTTTTTCATTTCTTATTCAAAACCTAGTGTGATCTTTAAACAGCTGCTTTGTTGAGTCCCACAGGTAGCTGCACTTTATTTTGAGAGAAATAATTCCTATATATAGTATCCATATGATCCTTTTCTTTCAAAGACTTAGTGGAAATTAGATAAACAAAAATCCCACTTCAAACTGCAATGTATGGCTATCCTCTGCTTCTATACAGATGCTAGAAAGTGTTCTGTGATGACCGTGACGTAGAGTCCCATAGTGGTATAAAGATGGTAATTGGGGTCAAAAATCTCTCACTTAACTGTTGACCAATAGTGTTAAAGTCAATAGTGCTTATTTGTCTTTAAAGCCTGGCACATAAGTAAGTACCCTGCAATATTGGGGCCTTCATATGGAAGTTCAGATTTTCAACATGTTTTCAGATGAGCAGTGAAAAAGGAGTAATGGATTGATATAAGATTTTTATCCCATTCACATCTGCATTAAAAAACAATAACGACAGTTCCAAGACTGAGAACAAGAAGCATTTGAGGAAATGGAATCTCATAATTCTAATTTAAAGATTACCTTCTCTATTTTTCTCTAGTACACTGCCACACAAAGAGCAAGATAGTATTTATTTCATTCTTAGAAAAGTACAAAAAAGGCTCCTATTTATCCTCCCAGTTCAAATTTCAGCTCCTACAGTATTTTATTTCATTTCTTGTATTACTTGTTTACAATTTTTGTTTGATTTGATTCTTATATTTGTGCCTTGTCAGAATACCATTAAAAAACCTGTTCAATTTACAATGTGTGCAAGAAAACTTTGATGTGCCTCACATTCAATACTAGCTTAATTTGTAAGTGATAAGTTAGGAGGTTTAATCTAAGTGCCTGTATATCTCAAAACTAGATCACACTTTGGCAGGAATGGCAGGCTCCACTTAGCAAAGCTCTAGATTGACGTATTGGAATGGGTTTGGGACGTGCTCCTGGAGAAAACTTATTCATCTTTTATCACTGGTGGAAATATTCATACTTCAGATATCTCATATGGAAAAATAGCATTTTCAAATCAAAGCATTTTTATGGACAACTATGAGATCAGTTTTTTCTTAGAGTCAATGATCTATGTGTAAAGACCATCTTTACCCGAACCAGAATTCTAAATAATAGGGACAGCTTCTATCTAGCAGTTTCTGGTCCCATAGATATGAAAACAGAATACAGACAGGCAAGAAAGCTGCATACTTACATGTAAATGTTAGTTTAATAATTCTTTTTTCTATTAAATATGTTACTGTCTATACTTGAGACTTTTGTAAGGCAGTAAAATGCTATGTACAGCACACAGCTACTCAAATGCCACATTTGAGTATGTTTATGGACTCTTCAAAAACTGGTTGTAAAAATCTTAAAAATTTAAAGGAAGAGAAAACTAACCCTTAAACCACATAACCCAGTTCCTAACAACGTAAGAGAAAGATCGGTGTTTTTTCATGTAGACAATGTGTATTACTACTGAATAAAAATAACCTGTACCTATATAGGCTATTTTAATTTTTGTGTATCATGGTGTTTGCTCTTACTGTACCTGTTGCAGAGAACAGTATTCAAGAGGTACAGATCCTTTCATTCAGTGCTTGTTTAATCATGCTGAAACCTCCTGATGGGACTCAATGCTATTCTGTTTCCTCATCACATATAGTTTTAGACCAAATCTCATGTTTTCCTTTCACAACCAAATGGAATGTATTGTAGTGCATCTTAAATCCTGAAGTTTCCAGCACAATCTGTTGCAGCTTCAAAAGATAAGTATGACCAGCTATTACATCTTCAACTCATCCTCAGACAACTCTTACTAAAGCAGCCATTTGCTAAGGCTGGGATCTCTAAACACCGTTTTATGCCCAAATGGAAACATTTTGTGCCCAGAAATGCCATCTTAAGTAAAGTTTTGTGAGAACTCTAAACTTACTACTTGCAATCATGTTATAAAGAAACGCCTTCCAATTGCCAGGAGTAGATAGAGAAAACCTTTCTTCAGGGTTGTTTCCTCCACTCAAGTGTGTCCTAACAACTTTACAAGGAATGGAAAAAGCCATTATAACACTATGAAATATTACAGCCACAGTGTTAGCAGTCTGATACATAAGTGCATGATTAAGAAGGCTATATCATCAGCCCATTTCATTGCAGAAACACTTGCCAGTCTTTGTCTTTTTTCCTTCATTAGATGGTTAAAAGAACAGGATGTTCTTTAATTCGAGCTTTTCTGGCAGGAGGGTATAAAGGGAGGATAGCTGGAGAGGGAGACATTACAAGATGAGATACGATGGATCAAGATAAACTAGAATGTGACAACATGAAATAACTTTAAAATTTAAGAGAAATTTATTTTAACAGAACATTCTTCTCTGTCTTTTCTACAGATAATGAAGCAATGGCATAGAAAAGTTACGAAAATTAAAAAGAAGAACCCACATGTCATAGCACATATGATTTCTGGGTCAGATTTTGTTGCACTGTTGCCCGATGGTTAGGTGGTTTCCCGAGTCATGCAGCACTCCTATAAGCTGTGTAACCCTGCTAGGCAGAACTAATCATGAAAAAAAAGAGAAAAAAAAAAAGAGGTCTTCATACTCTATTAGGTATGACTGCCACCATTTAAATTACAGCAGCTTTGATTTGCTCTGACATGCACTGGGATTGAGATTGTGGCTAAAATTTGTACAGTACTGTAGATTCCAATTTTAAGCTTTACTCCTGTGACACAGTTCAGCACTTCACACTACTTTGTAGAGACTAAATTTTATTCTTTTGTTTGTTTGTATCCTTTTCTTCTACACACTGCCTGTTGAATGAAATCTGATGTTGCCTTCCTGTTTCTTTAAACCTCATAAGAAACTGAGTCCAACCAATGCAGCGCTTTTAAGAATTCTATTCCACCAGCTGCTTAGCTACATTATAGAAGTATTTGCAGATGTAATTTTTCACTGCTTCTCACATGAGCTCAGCTATACGGAAGGAGATGGGTAAGAGTTATTCCCATGGAACAAGAAGCAGTAACTGGCTGGAAGAAGCTGACTATGTGGATAATGATCATTTCTGATATTTCTTCATCATTCCTGAAAGAGCACAGCTATCAATCCGTGTCTAATCTAGACAATAGATTTCTAACATAAAGCCCCCATATAGCAGGAAATGGCAACTGCAAAAGCTGATTTATCCAAGCTGCTCTGCTAGTTCCTACTCCATGACAGAACCGATAATATGCTGACAGACAGACAGCTTAAGGCTGAGCTGTTTGTTGATCTCATTACATGCCAGTTGATGCAAGTTAGCAACCGAAGTAGTATATTGTCATAGAGACAAACAAACTTTTGCAACAGCTAGTAGAAATAGTTTCAACTAAAGCCAATAAACTTTCACTCTTTTGTATTCTTGAAAAGTAGCTTAGAAATTGACTGATGACACTATAGCTTCTCTTGGAATAATTTAAATCAAAGCTGCTATACCAGACATATTTAGAAAAAACAGCTTTTATATATGTTTAAACTGTGATTGATTAGACTCAGTTATATTAAATATTAATACAGTTAAATTAAAATATTAAATACAGTTGTAGCCATTTGCCTGAGAAGTGCTTGAAATGACATTTATTCCTGATTCTTGTACAAAAACCCAAAATCGTCTGACTCCATTCCCTCCTAGACAAAGCAAAGCGGAACTAGATTTTTGTGGTGAAGCATCAGCAGTAATACTATAGTCTGTCAAAGTCTGTGGGATGATTTCACAGAAGCAGTGCTGTCTTACTTCATCCATAAGAACACAGAAACTTGTAATCTCACAGAAGTAGGAAAAGTAGAAGAGCTCTGTGTATTTGAATAATATGGGGGTTTGCCTATATTTTTAAGCCTTCTCAACATGATACAACTTTCAACAAAAATATTTGGGTTTAGATACAGTCTATTCTGCAGTATTGGACTAACAACAGCAAATAAAAAATAAGAAACCAAATTAGTGTTAATCCTGGAAAACAAATCAAATACTTACCTTTTTAATTTTATCATTTTTTTCACTGTATATTTCATTGACTTTGAAAGTCATTCCATTTTCCTGGCTTAATTTTGACACTTCATTAGCCAGTGGGTGATCACCTTTCACTCCACTGAGTAGTGGTTATTTTTCATGCCAACACAGATAGAGGATTCAGACCTGATTTGTATTGCACGTAATAAATGGTAATTATCTGCACATTTTTTCTGATGTGAATCACTGTCTGTGAATTGAAGGAACTAAATCTTTGTAACTTTGATGACAGCAGATTACAGCACAACCAGTGTTTCTCTGGTATACTTACTGGGGCAAAGACTTAAAGGTCGTGCATTCAATTTTCTGTAATTACTGTCAGTTTAATGATGAAGATGTAAGAAGATAGTGTATACTTAATCAAGCAGATAACCATATGAAGCTTTTGCATTAAAGATTTAATGGAACAATAGACACAGAACTGGAAAATGGACAGTGGGCAAAACATGTCCCTTCTGCAACTGCTCATGTTTTACTCAGAATGGTCAGGACAAGCAGTAAATACTTTCTTCTCTTTCCTACATCCTTTTTCTAAAGATGCTATAAAGAAAATCAGGGAAATAGGAGGCCAAGGACAACTTCAGGAAATGTAGTTAAATTTCATATTTTTACCTACAGAAGACAATTGTGAAAGGTGCCAGGGCACATGCACTAGAGTCTGAAATTATCCACAGAATGGAGACAACATTGATACAATGACATATGTGTTGTTTTCTCTGACTGTAACATTATCACAGATAGAAATTACATCTGCCATTGTTCACATATTTAAAATTCACAACTTTTATTCTGTGTCTACAGTGGGTAAAGTTCTACATTTCCTCATACTTGAAAGGACCACACACTTAGGACTGCCTCTGACTGAACTGAGAGACTCAGCACAGGTGTCCCATCTAAACCCATTCAGGCTTTTCCTGGCCATAATTTAACATGCATTGTCATGCTCTGCAAGAAACACAGCAAGCATAGCAGCTTGCCAGAGCAAAAGCAGTTGGTTTAGGCTTCTTGTTATACAGAGTTGAAGTTCAAGTTCGAGAGTTGAGAGGATTGTCTGTACATTTTACAGAGAGGGGACAAAAAGTATTGAATAAACTTACTCCATGGAGTAGGAAATACGAGCATGAGTCTACAGTACTAAAGAGGAATGCTAACACAAAGCTGGTATAATGCTACCATCTGCTCCTGGCAAAATTATGTCCAACACTCAAGAAAACTATAGAGCCACAAAGTTATAATACGAAAGGAGATTGCAGGAAGCAGAAAAACATCTTTCTTTAGATATGTATTAAGAGAAAAGAGTGATGATTATTGAGACACATGACATAGTTAACTCTAGCTAAGATTCTGATCTACAACTCAAACAGGATTACGCTTCTAAACTGACAAGGAATTTAAGTTTTAATATACATCCTCCTGTCCATCATTTCCTATTGATTAGTATGGATGATGTCCCTTCTTTGTGCTGACTATTGTAAATTCCACTTCCTAATTCCCTTCACTGCACAGGAGTGTAGGTACTTACCTCAGAGCTGTTGTTCTCACACCATCAGGTTACAACATACCAAGATAGTCTCTGTATCCAGCTCTACGGTCAGACAAGGTTACAGCACAGCAGCAAACTGACTCCAAGTCTCTTCAATCTCAGGCTGTGTACCACTTGCTGACCTATTTATCCATCAGAAAGCAGCGCTGGTAAAAAGCAGAGTCCAAATCTAACTGGATCCTGAAGATGATTGTATTTTCTAGCTTGTACAGATTAGCCCACTAAAATGTTCAATTCTCAACTATATATGGATGTATGAACTGGAAATGTAAAGTTCTTTCACTCATTTTACAAGCTCATGAAATTTCAAGGGGATACAGTTCTAATTACCTCTTATATCCAGTTTGCCAAGATAAGTAATAAATTCTGCTCTTCTATTAAATGCAGATGTAAGGAGCATGTCAAACAGCTCAAGAGTACAGAGCTCCCTAGATGCTACACCTGTTTCCCATATATCATTTTCCTCTGCTTCATTGTGTTTATCAGAAGATTATGAATAGCTATGTTTTGCCACCAGAAAAGGTCATCTCTGAATGATCCTTATTACTTATTACTACTATTTATTTACACTTTATTAATGGTCCACAGACTCTATTCAGGATCTAACTTAGCTAAGTGTCATAGGAACATACGGTGAATGTCCCCTGCTGATCATTCTAAGCAGAGAAACAGATAACTGGCCAGAAATTGCTGTACTGGAATAATTATGAAAACTGGTTGACATGTTAGTTCCATTCTCTCTACCTATCCTTACTTCTGAATATTTGTCCACAAACCCAAATTTTAGGGTTTTCTTCTGTTGGCATCTAAGCTACAATGATGTTAAAAAGAAAAAAGAAAAATATAGGGGCTACTAAGATAAAAGAGAAGTATGATGAACAAGTGACAATATCAAGAGGAGATGACTTGCTTTGGACTTCTTGCACCCCTTGGGAAGGAGCTCCAACCACTGTGTTTGATGAAGTCACACAAAAGTGTGTTGACACATTTATTTAGACAGAAACAGTGGGTCTTTTGTCTTATTATTAGAAACAGTTTCAGCCATAAATTCTCCCTGGATTTTGGACTCATAAACTTCTCCACAGGTTTAGTGGGCTTCAGGTCTAATGTCAAGGTTAAGAGTCACCTTCTACAGAAGAGACTTAGTTTGATAAAGTCCGTATTAGACCAAAAGTCCAGGGGCTTTGTAGCTGCCATAATTTTGTTCAGACTGAGAATCAGGACCTGATACACAATTCTGTGAAAGAAGAGTGCTATTGTGGAATACAGTATTTAGAGCAATATTAGTTATTTGTTGCATCTGGTTAGAGCCTCTAAAAGCAGTGGGACTGAAATGCCGGATGTAACTGAATGCAAACAATGTAGAGGGACACTGTAGCTTTTCTAAATATCAAATAATTGTAAGATAAGCCTTAGTAAAATATCCTACTGTGTCATTTCTATTTCTGAATGCAATTCTTCACCTTCTGCCATGATGGCTCTGTTTACCGGTGCAGCAGCAGTGCTTAAATATCTCTTGTCTGCAACATCTGTTAAGAACTGGAGGGGTTCCAGACTGTGAACTGTAAAACTCTGATAACAAGACAGTAAGTCTGGCCCAGTGACCCAAAACAAAGGAAGCAATGAATGTAAAAGGGTAATGCTGGGTGAAAGAAGGAAAGTTCTGAATTAACCTGGGATGATTATGTGTTCTGACAGAATGAAGTAACTCCTACTCACTATCCTAAAGCTTACATGGCAGCAGAATGGAACAAAAACAGATGTAGACTTTGCATGCAGTAGATTATAATAGAGTATCTTCTTTTATACATGAGTAAGTAGAGCTGCTGGAATAAATTTGGTCAACAGCTACTAAAAATGCAAGTAATTAGACATATATTTAATATACCAGACTTAATACATATCCTTATGGAAAAGCCCATAAAGGTACAGTATAAAAGAAGCATGCATACTTTCCGTAAGATGCCTTGTTATGTTTATCTACAGAATATATTATATCTATTAAAGCAGCTCCTGGTGCAGCTTTGCACCATCCACGTTATTTCTATTACAAGCTATGGAAAAGCTGAATGAAGTAGCATTTTGTTTGTTTTAATCTCCCAGTGACCCTGCTGGCTCTTCCAATTATATACATAACCCCTTATAGTTAGATGGACCAACAGACACTGTAATCCACACATTACCAGATTACACTGGACAGGGATTTTTTTCCTTCTCCCAGAAGGATGATTACTTGTCTACCTTTGATCTCTCACTTTCGCTGGAGTCTCCAGGCACTGTTGAACAAATTGTTACCACTGTAGTAGTAACAGATATACTATACTGCACTCCCCAGCTCATGCACTTCCTTAGCCTCTGACCAATTTCACTACAGTGAAATGGAGTGCAAACAGAAAGCTATGTAAACTACATAAACACATGTCTAGCAATTGACCGCAGAACCTTTTCTGCTCTTATAGTATGCATTCATGTTGCCACTGCTATGCAGATGTTAGCCTTGCCTGAAAGTAAGACTCAGACAAAACATGGTTTAATATCTGCACAGCCAGCCTTCTCTATACACTTAAAAGCATATTACAGTAATCTTAAAAAGTCTGTATGTTGCTTGGCTAAACACTCACAGCAAAGAAAAGGACAGTAGGACCCAAATAAACAGGTATTGTTTTCACTGTTCACTTAGGGAGTTCAAGAGTTTTGAAGCAGATCTGGTCAAGACATATTGCCAACAGTTTTCAAAGCAGTCAAGTGCTATAAGAACAGTCAGCAAACTTTGACAGTTCACACCATTTTCCTGATGACACCCAGTAAGGCTGAGATTACACTGGGCTTAGAAATATCTGCCACTCAGAGTAATTCTAGGGTCAGGGAACTATGGCCCAGTTTTCAGCCTCAGAGTTAGAAAAAGTACTAACAGGCACTAAGATAGGTAAGGCTAATGCAAGCAAACATGAAAAGCCTGGCAGTGAAATCCCAGACTCCTATGTATATGTCTTTCTCACGCAATTACTATTGCTTTCCCCAGAGCTTGCTAACGCAAAGTACAGCCACTATGTTCATATACAACCTATGTGAAGACACACACCTTCATATTCTTAGACTTGGCTTCCTGGCTAATGACTCCCTCCTGGCTTTAAGAGATTAAAATCCACTGAAAGGCCTATGTTTCCCATAGGACTTACGGTTCTTGTTATTATGCAGTGTTTGAGGACAGACAAAAAGAACAGCAATACATTTGAAAGGTAATCTTCAAATGGGGAAGAATGAAAGCCCAATGTAGTTACTGGTTTTACACAAAGGAGCTGGAGCCTGTGTAAAAGAACATAAACAGCCAAAGGAAACTAATCTTTTGGGGTGGGTACTATTCTCCCAGACTGTCAATTTTCCATTCACCCTGTCAGTTTTCTTGTGTTAGTTTTAAATGTTAGGGATTGCAGCAATGGCTGAACCTTTTCATGGGGAAAAAAGCACTGCAAGATTCTGTCTTCCACTCAAGAATTTATTAAAGATAATTTTGAACGACAAGATCCTTTTCTGGGTTCTATTTTGACCTGAGTTTCTTAAAGGACCAGTGTGTTGTGTTAATTGGAGCTCCACAGTTTGGCTTGCACATCTGAGAAAAGGGAAGAGATGCTTGACTTGATATAACTATAGTTTGTCAATATTTCAAGATGATCATATTGAAATTGTGGTCATCGCTGGAGCATAGAGAAACTATGTCTGAGAATGTCATGTTATAGGTTGAAAACATGAATAGTAGCATCAAGTTCTGAAAGACACACTAAGTGAAAACAAAAATGGTATTTCCCCAAATGCCAGTGTAATAAATATTACTACAGGAAACATTTGTAGAGATTGTAATCTATCTTCCAAAAATTTCCTCTTGTGGCATTCACTTCAAGACATAGGGCTTTTTCTGAAATGAGTTTTACAAATACTTCTAAATAAATATTCTCAATATATAATACGCTTCTTTTCTCACATACCTTAGAGTTAAAATGTTTGCAGTCATTCTGCTCCAGAACATTTTCTGTTACCAAGAAATTCCTGGAGCTTGCTGGCTCACCATGGTGGAAATGGTATCCAGGTTTGTGCCTGACAGGGATAGCAAAAAAGCTGTCATGCAGATGCAAATTTGACAATTGTGCCATTATCAATGTAATTACACTGATGTGTCAATGTGGGAAGAAAAACTGTGCTTATTTATTTGAGAAATTTCTTTGGTTCAGCCACTGTCCTCTCCCGATATTACTGCATACCACTAATATCAAGTGGAATATCTGAGGCTTATTTTTCAATAGGAGTGCACTGTAGCAAGGTAAAACGTTAAGTTAGGCATGCATACATGTTTCTTATGTGAATCTAGTGGAGGATGTCTGACTGACAGGCAGAGAGAGGAAAGTCTATTTATATAAAAACAGGCAGTGTTGATGGATGGATGCTTCCTCCTCTTCTGCCATTTCTTCGCCAGTGCCTTGCTAACTTATCTTACACTTAATTTGCATGGCCTACAATAGCAAGCAAGAGCAGCTCAGTCTCAAGTCCATTGAGCCTTTAACCTCTCTTCCAAAACTGCAAACAAGCTTACAGATGTCTCTGCAAACCACCGGGATTCTCAAATTTTTCACTCAATATTTTCCCAAAAGGCACCAAAGATATATTTGACTGTTCATGATTTCACCCACTATCAGACTCTGCATGCAGGTTAGGAGAAGAGAAAGATCAATCCAAACATCATCTGTTCAGCTTTCAGGATCTCCTTCCTGCACTTTTATCCATGAACAAAGCAAGCCACATGCCAATGCCTCTCAGCCTAAGGACTGAGACTATTGTACAAATGTATTGTACAGTGTATTGTACTCCCAGCGACCATTCTCCAGTCTATACGATGAATTCAGCATGCAACTAATGATTCCACACAATGAAGGAGAGCTGCTCCACTGTGGTGACAGACCTCAGGATCTTAAAAACCTTACAAGGCTAATCTCAAAGCCTTACAAGGCTAATTCAGAAGCTAATTAAGAACAGAGGGACTAATGTGAAGAATCTTACTTTAAATTTTACCTTCCCAATTTTCTAGGCAAACAAGATACAATAACAAATGAGTTATGTGTTAAAAATGGATGTCCTTATGGGAAAATGTCGTAAGAATGACATTACTCTGCAGTAAATCAGAAAAATATGAATGCAAATGGCATGGTTTAAATATCTGTATTCTCTTATAGTATCTTTCAATATTATTATAACAAATATAGTTGAAACACTGCAAAAATTAGAAAGCTGGTTTCTTCCATTTTACACATTCCTAGAGGTCCTTTCTCCCATTAGCCTTGATGTCTGTTGTGATTATGTGGTGTTTATGTATCTTGTACAAAATGTCTGGCTTGAAGCAAAAATATTGCAGTATGTCAAATAAACCAAATTGAATACCAATCAGCTGCACTAATTGGAATGACAGTGACATTCTGCACTACACTTAAGAGTGGAAATACCTTACAAAGAGCTGACATTTGACTGAGATTCCCTATTTAGACTTACTATATTGTTTAGAAATGCAACCTCTAAAATCGCAGACATAGAAATCAAAATATATTAGTGCAGTTATAATATCTGTAAAATGTCTTAAACCTTTTATACAAGAAATCCTGTCAATAGAAGGACCTCGACAAAGTAGTTCTCTCCTTAATCTGTGAAAGAAGGCTCTCCCTTAACAATGTTAATGCAAACAAGAAAAAAGCTGATTTAAAAATAAACATGTTTCCGTTGGTTCTACCTTGACATTCACTTTTATATTTTTTTTTATAATTTCAGTTTAAAAAACAAGGACTTTTTTTCTTTTGCCTTTTTTTTCCCCTTTCTTTTTTTGGAGCCTAAGCAAGAAATTCTTTCTGTCAGCCAGTAGAGAAAAATGCTAGCCGTCTGCCTACAGGAGGAATCCTTGCCAGTTCACACACATCTATAACCTTCTCATCTCAGGGAGATGAAATTGAGACTAGGTATAAAACCACTCTTTAGTTTGCATAGCCTAGTCAGTTTTCTGGTAAAGACTAAATGTCAGGTCTGGTGGAAGTTTTGTAGTGTAGACACTTGTTCCCTAAAAATCAATCTTATGCAAGGACAATTGCATAAGAAATTGTAAATCCTCAAGGAGTAACAGTTGATAATACTTTTTCCATTTCAGCAGACCAATTTACAGCGACTCACAAATGCTAGAAAACAGAACCCGTTCTGGCTAAAAGAACATTTTCAAAAGTTGTAATTCTGCAAGTAAAACTCTGGAATTCTTACTCAATTCTGGACAGCAATCATAGATTGCATTTCTGAAGAAATTTCTAGAACAGACATCTCAATAGTGACACAAACAACTGACTTGGACAATAGCTGCTACACCTTTTGTTTTCAGTAGGAATCTTGTGTGCTGAATTTCCCCCAACATACTTCTCTAAGCATCTAAAACTGAGAACAAAAATCAACATGCCTAAAATGATGCTTAAAATTCAGATCTCAATCTTTCTGTGCTTTTCTTAGCAATTAAATAGGATAAATATTTTTTTTTTTAAAGCGTACTCCATGGAGCTAAGGACATTAAAAACTTACAAAGATAAAGAAGTTCAGAATATTTCTGCCATGTCAGTTCATTAATGAGTAAATTGATTTAAATATCAGCTATAGTTAGAGCTGTGCAAAATAGACTTTGTTTTTTGTAAATTAAACTAAACTTTTCAATTTCATAGAATTCTGCACTGCCTCAGTTATGGGCTTAATTTGCAGTGCTGATTAAGTAGATTTTTGCATCAAAAATGCAAATGTACACACACTTTTGATGCAAAACACTCTTTGCTTGAATGCTGTTAAGTCTGCTATGATACTGGCCTGTTCGTGCTCAACAAATTTTTCTGTGTTACTGAAACTTCACAGTACATTATGGACTCAAAACAGACCCACTTGGGGATAAAGAAAACATCCTTAAAGTTATGCAAAATATTCATAACAAAATGCAAATACTGTTTACAGTTTTCAGCATCTCAGTGTAGCAACTCATTCTAAATTGCAACCAGCTAGAAGCTATATGGAAAACTTTTTAATCAGTCTCTGTGCTGAATACTTATACCATTGTCTTGTACAACAAATGTTGCAAAAAGGCTGGGCCCAGCATTAGGTATAAAAATACTCGTTTCAGAGTAAGATAGTAGTTTTACAGACATTTAACACTGATACATTCTAAATGAGATTAATTTTTACTGAGATTTTCTGAGAAAGGCATTCAGCCAGACAGGGCACTGTTTCCTTGAGGGAGACAAAATCTATAGTTAAAGGATTGGATTTTAATTCCACCAATATTAAATTGCACCAAATACTAATTTGGACCAAAATAATTATTCACATCATGCACTGCTGGGCAGTTACAGATTGATGTATTTATACTTTGCCAGAATAAGCAATGCCTTCTGAGAAACCTTCAGAGAACCTCTGCTTCTTATGCCCTTGCATCATTGACGAGTACAATTCTTGTCACTGCTCACTGACATAGTGAACATACATCCTCTTATACCGCCATGCATATTTACCTTGCTGCTTCCCTTTCACTAAATAAAGTCCTTCACATTTAGGATACAATATTCTGTTTCCTAGCATGCCGTATTAATAAACTAATGACACTTCTGTCAGTCTCTCTTGTGGTCAATTCTGCCTCCTCAGGTCCAAAAAACTCACTATTTCTCTCCACTGTACCTAACTCAACCTCACTGGTTCACAAAATGATTCTGAAGAGTAAGAAAAAGAGTTATACTGCAAAAGACTGTCAGTTTGCAGAAGAAGAAACACAGGGAGCTATATGGATGAGATCTCCACCACATTAAGATCACTGTTCACTTCTCTGCCTTGGGTAATAGCCATTTTTTCAAAGAGTAGTGATAAAAGAAGTATGTTTTATAAGTAAATAGCAATATGCAGGGCTTCATTGGGCTGAAGTCTATCTGTATGAGTGAAGATGGCTGCTTGCAAGAAAATTATGAGGACCTAGTCTCACTGTTTCAGTTTGTTGAATTTTGTTTCTTAAAAAAATTTTCGCATACATTCTCCTGGATATTCCTTGGTTTTCCAGTCTGAAAATGTGTAGTGCAGATGTTCACTGATAACTTCAATTTTCTGCCACCACAGTGGCAACTGAAATTACATGGAGAGAGATAAAATAATTGAAAGAATACTGGATGAAACAGACTGTGAAAGCAAAAGATTTCAGAATTCGCACCACAGGTTAAAAAAAAACAAACAACAGAAAAAGCTGAAGTTCAGAAGAAACCTTTTGCTTTAACTTAGACACCAGTTCCTACCTGATCTTTCACATCTGCTTCTTTTTAGACTCAGGTACTTCTAAGTCCATGAAAGAAATCTGATTAGAATCAAAATGAAAGAAAATTATAACTATGTTGGTAATGGATTGTACCGAAATTGCAGGCTGTGTATTTATTAGGAGCTAATGCTTTATTGATGTAGGAAAACTAGTATACTTTGTAAGGAAAATAACTTCATGATGACAGATGTATATTTTTTATAATTTGGTTCCTTGATTATACAATATACTACAGTAAAAATATAGTTTTGCTGACACAGCAGAATTTACATTAAAGGCTTCCCCGGCTTAACTCCATCAGTAGGGACTGATGTCTCTTACCTACCTTGATCAATGACATGCACTAGCTGAAACTGGCAGGGTACACCTCTCCTCAAATGTAACAGCGTTCATCAGTCTGGCTCAAATTGAAAACTGATAATGGTAAAATTAGTGAGCAACAACAGAAACCTGGTGAAGTGAATAATCCTAGCAGGAAGCAATATTTAAGACCAATCATGACATAATTCTTCTACCAGGTATTTTAACAATATGCATAAATAAGACTTTATTCAAAGGCCAAAATTTTCTAACAGTCCAACCAAACCAAAGACATCAGAGGTAGCCTTCAACAGATGCATTTTTATTACATTTCAAGTTCTGTTTACTTTACGCAGAGTGTTTTAAATTTTGCTTCACAAGAAATTGTGCTTGACCCTCAGATTTGAGTCTGTAGCTCATCGGTAAGTAGCTGCAAGGAGCAGATTGAGAGACCTTTTTATCTACTATGTCAGTTCTTGGCCAAATGCAGGAATGAAGAACATTCAAGATTTTACAGGGCAAAACACACTGTGCGCTCAAGGCAAACACAGTAACTAAATGAATGGGAAAAGACAACAGTTCCCTGATACAGTTCACTGAAACCCATAAAAATGATGATTATCCTTTTAAAATTGTTCCTTTGTGTGAAAGGGATTATACTGCCTATGATTTAGTGCTTCTTTAAATGCTTGCTGCTGTAAAAGTAAGATTACAAAAATGAAATTATTTAGGAAGAAAATACAAGGACAGATACAAAAAGCTCCCAAAAGCACCTGAAATAGGTTTTGCTGAATTATTTAGCACAGCTATGATCTTGTCTCCATTTGTAACTTGTGTTTACCCCAGTTTATTATTATTATATTCTGGAAAAATTCCAGTTTAAAAAAGCGCTAAGTCACCTCACTTCAGCACGCACAGAAGTATTACAATACAGACGTATTTCAGTGGCAAAGCAGTTTCTCCTGTTTCCACATTTTAAAAAGTTAGATATCTAATTCCACCTTATATTTAAGAAACATCCTTTAAATTAAATTTAGCTTTACATATTGTAAAGTAGCATTAGAGAAACCCGTTTTCTAAGCTATGTCTGCATGTTTATGGCATTTCTTAGGTGATTTCTTAAGAGGCTGGTATATGGTCCGCTTTATAGCAATGTGGCCTGAATTTTGTTAGCGAAGTGCTGTTGCAGTAATGCCTAAAGATGACTACCAAATCTCAGCAGGCAAGAAAAAAAAATGGTGATTATTTCTAAAATGCAATTTAGACAGTTAGAACCCAGTTCTGACTGAGCGAATTAACCCCTACCCTTTGTCCGTCCCCCACATCAGCACCTTTCACAGGTGGTGCAACGGTATTAACCTGATGGACAAACACGCTGGTGCTTTATGCTGCAAATTGAAGAATGAGAGCTGAGCAACACCTTGTGTTAGATGATAAAACTAACCATATGCTGTGAGCTTGCTCATTTTCTTCTTTAATACAGCATTTTTTCTCTCTGTGCTACCAATTCCCATGTTTTCTCTTTGCAAATTTATGTATTTGCATTTCTTTCTGAAACAGCAGCTTTCATAAATCACTTTATAACACTACTTTATATGTATTTTGTTCTTCCTCATTATTTCTTTCCTATCCTCTCTGGCATTATTCATTGTACCAAATGTTGATTTCCAGCATAAATCATGAAGTTCCTTCAGATATTTTTACCAGTATGATTGAAAGCTGAGACTGACAGCTGATTATCACCGTTCCGCTTCCTTTTTTTGTCAGCCCTTCACTATTAAAAAGTTAGATACTTGTCTCTCACTCACTTCAACTGGAGACAGCTTTTTTCTACCACTCTGTACTTTGAATATCCAGTTGGGTAAGAATGACATATTAAAGTAATTAAGTTATGTTATTGTTATTGACTGCAGATTATTCATTTTTGTTAAGTGACTGCAAACATAACGTAGATGATTCAAAAGGCATTTCCATTATGTTTAGCTAAATTCATAGTAACCAGATACTTGGAAATACTTTCTTCCAAAAAGAATCCATGCTCAGTTTTGTGATAAAAAATTCATAAAATAATTTAAAACTACCTGATAACATAATAAAACTTATCTTTAGACTTCAGAATATGAGCATTTAAATGTGGGGAACCACCAGCCACTTTTAGCAACTAATGAGATGAAAAAACCAACACATATTCTATCAGCATATAAAAGGTATTAAAGAAAGCCACAAATTTCAGTAAACTCATACAATTGATATTATCCTTTTTTAAAAACCAATTTAATTATACTTCAAGAATCAAAACTTGTAAATATTTATGTGAGCACTTGCAGATTTTTAATATGAAGAAACATAGCTTTTGATGGAAAATTTTATTTTTATCTTTCATGAAAATTATAGATACGGGTATATGGTTAACTACAAATTAACATATAGATGGCAAATGATTCTGAAGTCCACAGAAAAGCTGTCATTTAGTTCATTCAGTGTCACAGGATCAGCCTGAAATCAGCAGAGGCAGGCTTAATATGCATAACCTACACAGCAGCATCCAGATGACTGACTATAGCACTCATAAACATTACAATAATACATTAGGTAACTGCTCTAATAATACTCAATTGAAGAGCATTTTGGACGTCTGGCTTGGCATATGAACCAGACCTAAAATCCAAACATGAACTAATTAAGGCTCGCTATAAATTACACAAGCTACATTTTGTATCGTATCACTACCTAACAAAAAATGATGTGCTTTTGTGTCTATTAGCTCTTGAAGCAGGGTTTTGCTTCCCCTAACACCTGTATTTTAGCTTCTGGTACCAGAAGGACAAAAGAGGCTATAAAATATCCTCATTACCTTAATAATGATTCAGGATTGCTGAATAAGCTCTATTCCATCATAATATAATCACATTCTAGCATCTGCATCGGGCTTTAAGATTTCCTACTGCTTATGAGGAATAGTGGCCTGAGTCAATCAATACAGAAAGCATTTGTATTGTGCAACATATTGTATGTGTGATAGAGACACTTGGTATCATTACAGCAGTAATACCCCAACGATAAACTTATACATCTAAAGTGAATCAATGCAAATTTTTGTTTCAGGTAACACATGCAGGTTGTAACAACAAAATTTATTTGTTATATTTCATCTGAGTACATTACTATTTTAAGCATTATTTTCTTTCCACTGCAATTGACCGTTCAGAATTCTACAGGTGTTAGTGCTGAGGGAATATAAATGGATTTGCAGACTAACTACAGAAATCTACTAACATCTTACCTAGGAGAGGAAAGCCAAAATGAATTTGGACCAATTTAGCTAGTCAATGCCAACTTTTCAAAAATCAAGCTGATAACGACATAATCTTCTGCAAATTCCGCTAATATAGCTTTACTTTAAAGGTGATGAAATTAAAGGTGGAGTCTAAGTCACTTGCTCTGAGTTAGCAGGACCATCACCACCAGCTTAATGCTGCATCTATACACACGGCTCTTGTGTTGCACAGAATTCCTCCACATCATTCAAATGTCACTAAAAATCACCTACTTGTTTTCTTTTAAATTGTTCTTAACCTTTACAATGCAGAGAAAGCTGAAACATATAAACAAACTGCAGCAATAATGCCTGCAGTGTAAAACAGTGACTTTGAGGAAGGAACAGCTCCATGCTCCTCTGGCAGTGTCCAAGATATAGATGCCCTGCTTTGTCTTCCTGCCCTGACAGGGAACTGGCCTACAGCAGCATCTTGCTTTCTAAAATTCCTTTCCAAGACCTGCCACTCAAAATGCAACACATGCCTCCTGCGCTGCTCTGAAGGCAGATAACCAGACTTCCCAGAGCACAGCCCAATGAGGGGACAGATCTGTCTGCTCAAACCACTTCTGCAGAGGACCAGTGCTCAAGCTGATCTGCTATGCGATCACCACTGTGATGGTTACAATTATTTAACTCCATCACTTTTCACTTTTCACAAATACAGAGAAAAATATTAATGTAGACCTAATGAATAACTGGCAACAATATCATCTAATGAGCTAAAAATCTGTTTGAAAATAATAAAATAAAATAAAAAAAAACCAAAATTGTTGCCAGTTTATTCCCATGCTTCAAAAATCTTTGCAAAAAAGTGTATTCATTGGGCCAAGTACTTGGAACAGCGTCAGTTCCTCTCTTCCCCTGTAAATAATATACTGGCAGACTTTGGCAGTTGGGCAGCCTGCAAGTCTAATCTTAACTTCTGTGCACTCAAGAATTTGAGCACAACTCTGGACAGTGAAATGCAATGGAGAACAAAATACTCAGAAATATAGTCAGGTTAAATGCAAGAACAATCTTAGTTTTGACTTTATAATGCTATCAGAAATAAAAAGATTTTATTAATGCTTGCAAGTGCATTTCCTCCTAAAAAAACCTCTTTTAAGACTCATCACCTAGGCACAAAATAATTAAGCAATATAAAATATTGCATTACTGTATTTTAAGTACTATTTGAAAGTCATTAAATCTTGCTCAAATTATTGTTCACTGGAATTAAAACTATAGATTATTTGAAAAGATTTTTAGTTTCAGGTAAAATACATATGACGTTTAGACATACATTGTGAGAAATTAAATTAGATCTTTCTTGGCTTAACAAAATTTTGAAGCATCTCTGGAAACACAATTTTCATTTGGCCATTCTATGTTACCACAGCTTTCAAAATCCAGCCATCTTCATTAAAGTGTAAGAGATCAGTCTCAAAATCTATTACATACAGTGCCATGGATGTAGGCAAATTGGCCTCTCTTGTTTTTCTGTTTGAGTTTACTACTACTCATTACGTGTAGTGTGCAAAATACCTAATTTTTACAGGTTTGTTTTTTCCTTCGTAATCTTTCTCTTCACGGCAGTGAATTCAGTCACTGAATTCTCATTATTTTTTAATTTAGTCTGTATTTTTTTTTGATCTGCAAATACTGCTGTTAAGTTGACTGATCCTATATCACTTAAGAATTTCACTTAAATAGGGATCAAGCCATGGTGCATTTACAATGTTAATTCTTTAAATTTACAACTTTATTCATAGTGTATTTTTTATATATCTACATCTTTAGTTACTACTTGGTTTTATCTCTTCAAAATAATCCTTTTTCCTTTTTACTACTCCAGCAGACAAAGCATGTTTGAGAAAGCGTGACCATTAACAATTTCCTCCACAAATGGAATAGTCTTCTGAGCCATTTCAAGGTACCTGAGTCACCAAAGCACTAAAACAATAACAGCCTGATATGAATCTCTAACACCACTGAATCGCCAGTCTGATAACTATTCATCAAGTCATCCTGTACTCTAAAAGACTGTTTAAAAACACACATTTCCAAATGTTGCAGGAGTAACTTCCACAGGTCAGAGGCCTAGCTATGAAGAGTCGGTGTAGCATCAGTGGAGAATTAGAACTAGTTTGCACCAGATCTGACCAATGGCTTATCAGGATCAGGTCTTAAGACATTTTTTTCCTTAAGGACTCAGGCACTTTAAAAAGCAGATAAGCACTCACTGGGCTTTTCAGTCATCTGTGCCTTACTACAGATAATTTGCCCCTTAAGACTCAGAGATCAATTATTTCAATGGGAAAAAGTTGGGCACATTGACCTTAAAAAAAACCCAACCTGAAGATTTGGCTCTGCTGCTGCCTCACTGCAAGGACATCTTCAGCCACATGCTGCTTGCTCTGCATGTACCTTGAGCAGACAGGGTGAGAGCCAGTTGAAGTCAAAAACCTGTATGATTTTGTTAGTATGGTACCTGAGCCTCTATCCTTTGCCTCTCAGATGGGTTTCTTAGGTTGGCCTCATTACTAAACTAAGACAAATAAACAGCTTTCAGTATCTTGTTAATTTAAATAGACTAAATTAGTGTTTGCTCACATCCTACAGGCAAAACAAAAATCCCTTATTGGGATTTTCCTTCTTAATCTTAGTTTCACACCTGTTGGAAGGGATTAATTAACAGCCAGTAAGTACTCAACAAATACTTCTGAGCACATCAATTGAATGCTTTTAAAATTTTACTACAGCCCAGTAATACTGTCTTCCTTAAAAAAAAAAACCCCAAAAATGAAAAAAACCCACCCAAAAACATACAAAGGCTAATTTTAAGATGACGACTGGAAGAAATAATAGAGGGGAGCATTATAGCTCAAATTTACAAAAATTATCACTGTGTGGCAGAGCACCATAACTTGCAATCAATAAGTTCACATACAGGATTTCTTAGGCATGTGAGGAAGCAACAAAAATAATTACCATTGAGAAAGGTATTAAGGTACCCACTCGTTGTTTCAGGACAAATTCTGCCTGCCAGCCTCAAAGGTAAAAATATCTGAGAGGATCACAGAATCACAGACTCCTGCACTAGAAACTCAAGAACATTAACCTAAAAATAAGGAACAAGAATATCTTATGTGTAGGACACCATTATGTTTTTCTTAATCATGACAGTCACAGCATTTACATTTATAGCTTGCATTTAGAAGTTTTCATTTTTTTTTCATGTTATCCCCTAAAAAAATAAACTTCTACTGCTTTACCATATACCACACAGTGCATTCTAACTATAGTTCAGTTCCTTAATAATAAATGGTGCCTTTGACCATCCCTTGGCATATCTTTTCCACTTATAAACAGATACTTAAGGAGTGTTATATCAACGTGGCTGATCATATTCATTACAATCACATTCAGTTAGGATCTTAAATGTTTATTGCAGAAATTCAGTGCTAGAGAGATAGCATTCTACTATGCTGTTGTGCAGTTCAGTCTGTTATGGTGACATCATTAAGCTGTTTAAGCTACAATATACAGTTTTGAAGGTAAAATCTGCCAGGTTTCTATTCCTTTAAGACCATTTCGTGACCAAGTGAAGTAAATAATTCGGAAAACACCAATAAGAGCTGTCTATGTGTCTGTCTTAAAACATCTACAGTGGAATCCAGCCACTTCAAACGACATGGCTCCATATTTGGTTTTTTAGTGATTCCCTTTTGTTGTTATTTTTGTAAAATAACATGGTATCACTGTGATTTAATGTTGTGGGGTTTTTAACTATATACTTTTTATATTTTGTGTTTAAAATTCTCCTCCAGTGGAAAAGGCATCTTTTCCCCACATTCAAGGCAAATATACTTGACACTTTAAAGAAAAAAAACCCCAAAGATCCATAAAATGTCAGTAATCTTAAAAGGAAAGTCATTTCAGCATGCTAATTTCATATAAAAAAAACAGATTTTGAGGTTGGGTACTCAATAGGCAATAATTAGAAACACATAAAACATTGGCACACCTAGAAAAATCATGTTATGTATATCTTTATTACAGTTTTCAGAATACACGTATTAACAATGGCCAGGCTGTGATTTCATCAAATTCCTATTTTAAACATTACATACAAACACAGAGCTGTTTAAAAAGTAGAAATGCATGAGTTTTGTAACTTTTTTTTTTGGCATCAGGAGTCATATGACTTCCAAAAGGGAAACCAAATGGTGCATCTGAGCAGACTGACTAAACTAGAATAGATTATTGTTCACATTCTGTGGCGTATGTATCACCTCAAACAGTGCTAAAAGAAGCACTACAAGAACAGATCTTTCTCCTTTAACATTCTTCTAGTGACATCAGTGGGTGCTGAGTGACAGCTTGCAGGACTGCAAACTTCACAGAGTTACACAACTGCCTTTCTTGTGCACAAAAGCAATATGTAATCTGAAATAGACACACCTGAAGCTGAGGGATTTGGCTTTATCTGCTATGATTTTTTTTTTCCTTTTAAAGTTATTTACATTTTGTGTGCATGCATGGCTGTGTGTGCAGATACTGCAGAAGAAGAGATGTAGGGGTTTCTTACAAGACTTATTTTAAAATGAATAACTTGCAAATACAGTATGGCACATAAGAGGTGGGCTCTACATTGCTTTATCTCTTAGCATTTGTTATGCCTGACCTCCCAGCAATTAAAAGGCAAACATTAAAGTATAATTCAGCCAAGCCTTTGTTAAATGGGTAAGAAGCAATTTACATATAAAGATAAGTTTGCTCCCACATCACTATTACCAGAATATTTGCTAGTTATATCATTCTCAATATAGGAAGTACTAAATTCACCCATCAAAGCAGGATTTGGTTGAGGGATGCAAAAGCTGAACATGAAAAAGTTTTCTTCATGAAAGTTATAGGAGAATTTCCAGAGCCAAACCTAAAACTTAGCCAGAATCCCAGTTCTGTAAACCATTTGTATACTGTGGGATGAATTTAATGTAAGTCACTGATGAATTGTGGTTTGGATAGAAACCATGAAAATATTATGGTTTTTACAGCATTTGTCTGAGGTAGTACACATACCACACACAAAAATGCAAATATACAAATATTAATAACTGTTTACATGTAACAGAAGGGAACTATGAGACTGCTTGCATTTGTATCTGAATTTTCAAGAAAGAACCAATAATTTTAGATAACATTTTTTCATATTGACCATGGTTGTCTAAAACCAGAACAAATTATGAAACAGTATTTCTGGGAATACTTCCTGAAGCTGTTTGTCAGTGCCCTCTAAGGCACTAATTTTGTTTTTGCTTTAGCATCAGTTCATAATATGATTAACACTTAAACCAAAAATCACTTATGTGCTGGAAAAGGATATTGAATCACAAATGAACAAAGATGACAAACTGTGTTGCACTTTTTTCTCAGTAAACTGCAAAAACTTGAGCAAAATATTTCTAGTGTCTTTACATTTCTGATCTGTATGGCCAGTAGTTAAGCAACAGTGATATATATTAGTATATAATTTTAAAATTCATTCCCATGTCAAATGCAAATTTAGTTTGATTCATTGCAAAGGTAAGATTATCTCTTGAATTAACTAAGAAATGTAAACAGTGTAACATAATTAAAAAAACCAAACCTCTTCAGTACTTGTAACCGGTAAAATGTGAATGCAAACAGATGTGCTGGTATATTGTTAATGTAATGTCTCAGAGGACATATAGTGAAACATAATTAGTGAGAAATTTATGTATGAACCCTCCAGCAATTTTCTTTCTGGGATTACTTTGAATACAAATATAATTTAACTGATATATTTCATTTTTTAAAATTAGAAAATAAGGCAAGTGCATTTCTGAAAAAGGTGCTACTCTTCTACACTTCTAGATAAACATGTGACACCTCTGAAAATTAGATCAATAATAAAAACATTAAAAATATCTGCAATTTAATATAGACTGAAAAACTATCAAAAGACAAAGTGACCAGCATCAATTTCAGAAAATATTTCAGACTTCATAAATACAAGCACCCTATATTTACATAAATTATCTTCTAAACTAGTTTTCCTTTGAAAGACACCTTTATTCTAACAGATATGTCCTTTAAATTATATAAATGTTTCAATTATGAAAAAGATAGTAGTAAAATAGAAGCATCGTGATGTTATTTTGGATTTCTTTTTTTTTCCTTAAGATTTGGTTCTTGAAAATCTGTAGTCAGCCTTCACAGAGCTTAAAAAAAGTATAACCCATGGAAACGAAAACTTCGTGCACTAATAATTACTGCTACAGTATAAAGATTTTGTTGTGAGCTTTTGAGTTTTCACATATAAAGACTACAACAATACTTGAAAATCCCGGCAAAATGCTCATTTTAAAATTTGAATTCTATTACACTGTTGATTGTAGTACAAATTTATATTATGAACATAATCCTTTTAAACTGGTTTTGTACATTAAGCACATTTTTGTAACTGTAAATGTAATAGTTCCATTTTTAAAAGTTATGCTTCAATACAAGGTTGATGATGACCTTGCATGAAACAAGATAGAATTCTGCGTATCTCTAAATGATAAGCAGGGAGAGAGAATCCTGTCGCATACTTTTCTTTTTCCTGACGTACCATACAACTCTTTAGTTGGTTATAAAAACCCCTGAACAGTTTAGGAAGAGTATTAGTTGACAGCACACATTTCACTAGGCTTCAACATAGTCCTATGTTTAGAGATACAGCAATGGACAAAACCCGTTTCCTCTGAAGACAATTTAAAACCAAAAATATTTCAATACTAGATTGAAAAGGATCTGTGTCTTTTCTTACAATAATTGGACATTGATCACTGTAGTTTGAAGTTTATCCCAAACTAGTCACATAGTCTGAAAGTCTCTTACCAGAGAAGCAAAAAAAGAATCTACTGTACAAAGATGCTTGGCTTAAGCAGAAGTGCAAAGTTACACTGCCCCAGTATCGAATGCTCCTCCAGAGCTAGCAGTTTGTGCACAGAAAACAATGTGACACCTTACCTTCCAAATATTCTTTATATAACATTAAAAAAAGGTTCCCCGTAACACCAGGCAATAAAAGTATTCATAATCACTCATTAATTAGTGAAAAGCAATAATAATTTGAGAACAAGTGCCATCTACTACATTGTATCCTGTTTGTTCTTTTTTAAATATCATAGCTGAGCAACATACGAGTAGCTCCACTGGAGCTCCCACTTAAAATCCTCATCCCATCAAGATAAGCAATGAACCTTTAGTAAAAAGGATGATGAAGACTGACCTGGACACCAAACAGACTGTACATTCAACTAGAGTCTGGGGAGAAAAAGAGGGAACTATAGTTTCCCATTCAGTGGTAGAACACACACAGTGGCTAAACTGACTGCTCACCTGAGGTACTGCAGTGCAGGGGCCTGTATACAAAGTAAAATGGGAGGAGCTTCCCAAAAAATCAGACTGCTGCAATCATTGATCACTGCTCTACAGTGCTCCAGATAGAAAATTTCTCAGTTGCTAAACCCTCAGCACTAAAATCCACCAGTAGAGATCCCACTATATATTATACCTGAGAAACAGAGGAAAAACTCAGAGGCAGTTCTGAATACTTCATAACGTAGTTTGTATCTAAAAACCGACACAAAGGTATTTTTAGCATAATTAAAACAGGACAATCATATTCTCCCCCAAATGTCTTTATAAAGAATATATAAGTGCATAATTACAAAAATCCCTCCTTACATAGAGTTAAAAACATATCTTGCCCTTGATATAATTTAATTTTGGTAAAATTCTATGGTCCGTTTTACTTAAATTTTTTAGCAGTGATAAGTAACTATACATCACCGTATCGCCAGAAGTGTAGATATGTGGTATATCCTACTTGCAGCCAAAAATAGCTGAATCCACCAGGCTTTACACTGAGACAAGATTTTCAGCATCTTGACTGGAGATATGCGTTGCTTTTTATGGTTACAAAAAAGAACCTAATAAGGTAGACCAGCTCATCTCTGAATTTATTAACATACAATTTTATTATTTTTTCCTTTCATGTCCAAATCAGAACTGCAAAGAGAATCCACAGCTGTATTCTTTCAACAAATTTATATTTGCTTACCCATATAAAACATAACCTAGAAATCCCCAACTCCTTTCATGTAAGTTGCCAGCTTTAAAAGAAAATGGGTGGAAAAAAAAGAAAGAACATAAGAAAATAAGATATATATCCTACTGCTTAACACTGTTTACAGATCTTGGTAGTTGGGGTAATAAGATACAGTATGTGGATTATTTAGCAATAGCTTTTAAAATACTTAATATTTATACACCTTCTCGTTTAACCAATACCAGTATTCCTTTATGACGATTGCCAATTTGTATGATAAACTCTTGCTAAAGTATTTTCATTTAATTGTAAATAAAACAATTCACTAATTCTTTGGCATCAGAAGACTCATACAGCTGCAATTGTTCCATTGTGGCGAGAACGAGACCTTTCCAAAGTTACTCGTCTGTTATCTGTAATACAAAGAGAAGAAGAAAAACAAATCACCATAAGATTTAAAACATGGATAATGCAATGTCAAGAGGTTTTCAAACAGACTTGAAAATAATTTCAAACGATATGTAAATAAGTAACTAGGAGACTGGATCAGAGAAGTTTCACACTACAGCTGCCAGACTGAGTTCAAGAGTTCTGCAATCAGTAGTAAATTACTTTCTTGATCTGAGAGGCTGGGTGACAAAAGCATTAGGAAAATCCTGAAACACAGTCTCCTTGGAAACAACACAAAATAACTAAAACACTGACTAAAAAAATCTTATTTTATAAACAATTTATGCACAGAAGCTCTGGAAAAATACATCTCAATTTTCACGAGAATGTACCGACCAGTGTGGTGGTGAAAAGCCTACTAGATGTTACAAGTATAAAAGCGCTAACACTGTTTGCTATAATTTGGTACAGAGTTAAAAACAGAACAGTTAAATCAGCCACTTCCTAAGCATTTTCTGATTGTGCAATGCGAACGACTTTTAGTATAATATATTACACAGGTAACTATTAATAATAGTGGAGAATAATAAATATGTCTCTGTCAAAGAAAACAACAATGAAGTACCAGCCACGTTCCTAAATGCCTTTAAAATTAAATTTTAAAGTGATGAATATGCACATGCACACACACACGAAAAGGGGTGGAAAATTAACCACCACTTAGTTTCCTGGAAGTGTTGAGCTTTCTTTTTTTTTATAATGTTGCCCTGTCATGTTTTGTGGTTAGGTTTTTGTGTGTGTGTGTGACTGCTTACTTTTGAGCTAGCCTTTTCTATTCTCTCATGTCATATTCAGGCTGCTGCCATTTGTTTGTATCAGTACAGTATCTATATTGCTACAGCATCAGGATGTCCCAATATATTGCTGGAACTCCTATGTAGTACTGGAATAGCATAGAAGAGTCACTTCAGAAGCAAAAAGTCTGACAGACAAAGTGCAGGCAAGCAGGTTTTCTCAGTTTTTTCCCAAATGAGCCAATTTAGCTCTATCTGTTTCCATGTTGCAGTAGACTGTAAAAGCATGTGTCACTGGTGCTGCTGTGGAGACTGCTGAACTTGGGCCAAGGCAGAAAGTTCAGGCATAAAGCACAAGACTCCAACATGTCTGATGGGTACAACTACATTATTTGAAAAAGCTATTGACTGAATCACTATGTTCCAGAGACCAGGGGAAAGGCTGGAGCAAAGACCGATCCGGGATCTCAGCAGCTTATAAAAATAGCCAAAGAGAAGGTGCAAAGAAGCCGGAGCCAGGCTCTTTTAAGTGGTGCCCAGTTAGAGAACCAGAGGCAATGGGCCTCTGAAACACAGGAGGTTACTTGTGAGCATCAGGAAACACTTTATTACTGTGAGGGTGACTGAGCACTGGAATAGGTTGCTCAGAAAGGTTGTGGAGTCTCCATCCTTAGAGATACTCAAAAACTGTCTAGACATGGTCCTGGACAACTGGCTCTCGGTGACCCTGCTTGAGCACACTGGGTGGACAAGATGACAACCAGAAGTCCTTTCCAACCTCAAACATTTTGTGACTCTAAGCTAACAAAGCCAGAAATGGTTCAAGCACATAATAAATAAGGTTCTGGAGAGAACAAAGTAAGTAATTTCCGTTATCTGTTTCTGGACAAAGAACACATGATGCCTGTGGAATCTGCATGGGCTCTGCGAAATCATAGAATGTATTGGGTTGGAAGGGACCTTTAAAGATCATCCAGTCCAATCCCCCTGCAGTGAGCAGGGACATTGTTACCAGATCGGGTTGCTCAGAGCCCCATCAAGCCTGACCTTGAATATCTCCAGGGATGGGGCCTCCACCACCTCTCTGGGCAACCTGTTCCAGTGACCTACCACCCTCATGTTGAAGAATTTTTTCCTAACATCCAACCTAAATCTACCCTTTTCTAGGTTAAAACCATTATCCCTCTTCCTATTGCTACATGCCCTTGTGAACTGTTCTTCCCCAGCTTTCTTACAGGCACCTTTCAGGTATTGGAAGGTCACTATAAGGTCCCCCTGGAACCTTCTCTTCTCCCGGCTGAACAACCCCAACTCTATCAGCCTGTCTTCGTAGGAGAGGTGCTCCAGCCCTTTGATCATCTTTGTGGCCCTCCTCTGGACCCACTCCAGCACTTCAATGTCCTTCTGGTGGCCCCAGAGCTGGACACAGGTGAGGTCTCACCAGAGCAGAGTAAAGGGGCAGAATCAGAATCATCTCCCTTGATCTGCTTCTTGTGATGCAGATCAGGATCCAGTTGGCCTTCTGAACTGCAGATGCACATTGGTGGCTCATGTCCAGCTTTTCATCCACTAGTACCAACAAGTCCTATTCCTCAGGGCTGCTTTCTAGCACATCACCTCCTTGCCTGTATTGGTAACAAGGATTGTCCCAACTCAGGTGCAGGACCCTGAACTTGTCCTTGTTCATGAAGGTGAACCTCATGAGGTTCACCTGGGCCCACTTCTCCAGCTTGTCCAGGTCCCTCTGGATGGCATCCCATCCCCCTGGCACATTAACCTCACCACCCAGCTTGGTATCGTCAGCAACCGTGCTGAAGGTGCACTCAATCCCACTGTCAGTATCATTAATGGAGATATTAAACAGCACAGTCCCACTACAGACCCTTGAGGGACACCACTTGTCACCATCTTCCATCTGGACATCAAGCTGTTGACCGTTATTCTTTGGATGTGACCGTCCAGCCAATTCCTTATTCACTGAACAGTCCACCCATCAAATCCATACCTCTCCAACTAGGAGAGAAGGATGTTGTGGGGGACCATGTCAAAGGCCTTGCAGAAATCAAGATAGATGACATCCATAGCTCTTCCCCTGTCTACTGATGCAGTTGCTCCATTGTACAAAGCCACTATCTTGGTCAGGCAGGACTTGCCCCTTGTCCTGAATCACCTCCCTGTCCTCCATGTGCCCCAGCATGGCTTCTAGGAGGATCTGTTCCATGATCTTCCCCAGACACAGAGATGATCTTATCAGGACCCACAGACTTGTGTATGTTCAGGTTCCTCACATGGTCACAAACCTTATCCTCACTTACAGTGGTAGGGATTTTGTCTGTCTAGTCCCTGTCTTGTGAGCCATCAGCTCGAGAGCTGTGAGAAGAGAGGTTGCCAGTGAAGATTGAGGCAAAAATCAACCTTCATTTTCCCTGTTCAATGAAATTGTCTCCAATACTATAGGGAATTAACAGCTCCTTCAGCAAGATTATTACTTCTTTTTATAGTTCTGCCTTGCCTCCTTTTCCTAATGAACCTATCCATGCATACAGTATTCAAATTACCTTAAGTCAATCTGTTTTGCATGGGAATAAATCTCTACACTGGTTGCAGTGTCGCTAGGCACTGGAAATTAAAGCACAAAAATGCTGTCTAAAACCCAAGAAGGAAAGTTATCAACACAAATGTGCTGCTATTCCTCTGTAACAGTGCCTAGTTAAGTCTAGTGATACTTGCTCTCAGTGGGGAGAAGTGCTTTCACCTGTATATTTTGTTCTATAATTTCAATGTTGTCAACCATACAGGTTAAAAAACAGATTAAGAGAGTCTAAGAACTGTTGATTTCTTCATACTTGGTTTTTTTAGATTTCACTCTTTTCTGTCTTTTTTTTTCATGGAAGAGACAAACATTTTTGCAAATGACAGTTCGGTTCTCCTGTAATTGCACAACTGAGCTGAGACTTACAGAAAACACAAAAGAAAACTGTAAAAACTAGAAGCAATATCATTTCCTCCTTCAACAGATATTTTCCATATTATTAGAGGTAATCCGTTCTTTTAAATTATTTCCAGATTTTAAATAATAATAATTTCTAGAGATAGGAACACAACATCTGAAAGATTCACAAGAGACTGGAAAGAACCACAAGGTTCTTCTAATCAAGGAAACTGAGGAACAAAGATTCAGTTACTATCAGCAAGAAAGAATGTCAGCATTTGCAAGAGATTTTTCTGCAAAGCTTAGAGAGCTTTATAGTGAGTCTTACTAAACCAAAGGCAGGTAGGATATAAATTTTCAGCTCATTATAAAAAAGGGATGGGAGGATTAGATTTAGTTACTAGCAACATGAGAGCTTTAACATATTTTGAAAATTTTGGAGGTTTATATAAAGTATTTCTTGATCTTTAAAAGGAGACCTGCTTTATTCAGCAGTGAATCTGCAATCTTGTGTGTGCATGTGTATTTACATCTGGTTAAAAAAGAAGCATTAGTATGTGTACATGCACATATACATACACATAAAGAAATCATTGGTTTATTCACCAGATGTAATATGTGCTTGTATATGTATAAACATAATTGTTAGGTTAAAACAAAGGATTTCATATTAGGATATGAAACTGAATTGGGCTGATGTTTCAGTGATTCAAGCAAAAATTTAAAAAAATCATGACATTTATAATACTTTCAACATACACATTCAGTTATCTCCAAGAGCTGTATTTACTATGTTTTACATTACAGATCATATCGAATACAACACAAAGGAAGACTAGCCTATAAACATTACTATTGTAGTATAGAACTACCTATAGCATCAATAAATGATAAACCTATTCACTTAGGGGGGGCTGCCTGTGTGTGTGCAGAGTAGCAGTAACCTGAGAATATTTAACATTAAGTCAAAAATCATTGCCAAAAGGTTCAGGTGCACGATTTAGAAGGATATAAAAATTACTAGGAAACATACTACTTTCTGTGTGTATCAGTCATACCTTCTGAGTAATCCATCTACCTATACAGATGAAAATTTTGATTCTTTCTTTAACGTCAGGAGTCCATCTCTTTTAAAAGTAGGCCATTTATGAAGCATCCACAATGCTCATATTACAGGCCTTATAATCTGTCTCAGAAATGAACCCATGAACTTAAGAGTAGTATCTCAATCAGCTGAATGGACTTTTTCTTGTAGCAGCAAAAGGTAGAGCAATGAAGAATTAAAATGGAAAATAAAGCATATTCTTATATCACAAAATAATCTTCTCGCTAGTAGGATCAAGTTCAAATTAAGTAAATATACAATTAAATACTGAGAAGTCAAATCAGTAGTTCCTTTTTAGCATACACAATACTGGAATGTAACCCCAACCATGCCAACTTTACATCTCCACAGGAAGAAATATATGGACTTTGTTAGAACATTTACTTGCTCAAGTCTTCTTGTACTCAATACAGTATCAAGTATTAGTATCTACAACATACAAGGTATTTATAGAGGTGCTTTTGAGACATACACATCATTCACCACATAATATGAATCTGCTGTTGTGAAGAAGAAAAAAAAAAGCAAAACCACAATAAGCTTAGTGCACAAGTACAATAAATATATGCCATGAAGTCAACAACAACAAACAAATCCAAGCAGTTATTTTTAGACAATGCATTTTAATGTTATGGAATTTGAAAACTTCACCCTTAAGATGTTCTCCCTTGTACTGCATATGTAAAAAGCATCAGAAATTATAATAAATCAAAAACACATTGTTAGGGGAGGGGAATGTATTTTTGCAGAAACTATACTCTTTATAATGCATTTTTTATTTCCCTAATGTTGCTTCATTAGCTCTGTTATTAAAAGAGCAGTCTCAATAGCTGCAACAGATTCATTAATTCAGTACCTTGTTAGCAATATAAAACTCAGCTACACTAGGAGAAAAAGAAGTGATATTTTGCAGAACTACAATACTAAGTGACTTTTCCATTTTGCTTTCTTCTTAGCCACTCTTACACATAGTAACTTTGTGCTCTCCTAATTATAAACCTTACTTTTAATGAACAACCAATGCTAGTAATAATAGAGACATTGTGCAATTGAATGGACTAGTCATGAGACCAAGATGTCTGATAATAGAAAAAGACAGAGCCTACAAAAACATACCTCAAAGGTACTTGATTAGAATTTGTATTACCCTGTAACAGCCACAAAAAAGTTCTCTTTTTGACATGCCTTACATTAAAATTATAAATGTATTCTAAACTGCTACCTTGGGCTTGGTACCATAGTTGACTAACTACCCAGATTATTTTTTTTCCAGTCAAAGCATTAAAAGTGTTTTTTTGTGCTTTAATTACAGCAGTCAATTCAAACACTAGACTGATTTTGAAATGTTATTTCCCTGCAGACTCTCCTAGAGTGCTCATCAGAAGTTCCTTCCAAACATAAACAACTGCAGCACTTCTAGATCAGCATTAGAAGACCAACAGCAACAAACCCCTCAAACCACACAAAAGCCCAATAACCAAACACAACTGGTGCAGATAACTACTTTCCCCCTCTTTTTGAAAATAAAAGGTTGAAACATTAATCTGTATGCAGAAGACAAAGAACCTAAATGCTGTAGAAAAATGGGGTAAAAAGAATGCCGGGGTTTTCAGGAATGAGCACTACCAGAACTATTTTCCCTTTTCAAAGACAGTGGTCAAAGGACCATCATTCCTGAACAATCTGTATTTTAAAGAAGTTCTTAGTTAATAAATGCTATGTTAATCACATTAACAAGAGCTTAATATTGTGACAAAATGTTGCATTTAGAAGAAGGGTACAGCATTGGGTGCTCTGCTAGCAAATGTTGTGCTGGAGCACAGCCTAGAGGGCATGAGACCCAGAAAGGGGAACTCCAAAACACTAATTCATTTAAAAAGCTCATACCATTAACTTGCACAACCACTAAATCTTTTTATCCTTTTTTCTATGAGGACTGGCTGAGAGAGCTGGGGCTCTTCAGTCTGGAGAAGAGAAGGCTCCAACCGAGAAGACCTTATTGGGGCCTTCCAGTTGCTGAAGGGGTCCTACAGGAAAGCTGGGGAGGGACGTTTTACAAGGGCAGGTAGTGATAGAACGAAGGGGAATGTTTTTAAACTGGAAGAGGGTGGATTTAGACTAGATATGAGGAAGAAATTCTGTACTATGAGGGCAGTGAGACACTGGCACAGGTTGCCCAGGGAAGCTGTGGATGCCCCCTCTCTGGAAGTGTTCAAGGCCAGGTTGGAGAGGGCTTTGGGCAACCTGGTCTGGTGAGAGGTGTCCCTGCCCATGGCAGGGGGTTGGACTGGATGAGCTCTAAGGTCCCTTCCAACCCAAACCATTCTATGAAACAGCTCACAGACGGTGCACAGGTCTGTATTAATTAATATTCTTCCCCTTCATGACTAAGCACCCCAAAGTGAAAGACCTTCCCATACCTGATAATAAAAGGTGTTTAATACTCAAAGAAAGAAGGTACGAGCTTGAGTTCACTTGAAAATGACCATATGAAGGTGGCAGAACACTCAGGAATTAATAAAATACATAAAATTTCATCCTTCTGAAATAATTTTGACTATGCAAAAGATGCAGAAATGCATGCTGCAAGGGATGTATTGCCTATGCCTTTGGAAATCAATTAAACCATTTACATCAAATATTTATTTATTCATTAATGTAAAATTTTGTTCATTGGGAAATCATACTGAAATATCTTGTTTTCATGAGCAACTCAAGGGAAAATACTCATAAGGTCCCAGGCACTTCAGTAAGCACCACAAACATATAACATGGAAAACAATCACAAGAACAAGATAATTTCCGATAAGCACAGAATGTTTACAGAAAAAATGAGTAAGGTGGTCATACAGGAATCTTTTAAGTGGATAAACTGTCACAACAGATGATAATTCAACAGAGCAAACCCTGTATCTGTGATATTGATGACATCACCATTTCTTCTTTAGAAAAAGGGGGAAATTGGAATTACATTTCACAAGTAGCACCTTTTTCCTGACAGAGAGAACTATTTTCTATATAGTATTACTGATTAAATCTGGGACAAGTTAGAACAAATTTACATCACTTTATAGCCTGAGTAACTTCTAATTTTCTCCTTGAGCCATCTATGCATAGGGAAAACCAGAACCAAGTCACAATGCCATTTGTGTAACAGCATATTATCAATTGATTTAAAGAGCAATCCATGACAGCAATTACTTTCTGATTTTTCTATTTTAACTGCATGCACCTTCATCAGCTCTGCTTACCAACAATGAAAGGCAAATAATTTTGAGAACTGGACTTGATAGATCATAAGACAGAAGCAGAATTGATATGGTGCAAGACAGCAGGGAGGCCCATCAACCTCCAGTATCTCCCTAACAGCTACAGCTGAACACCGTTCTCTGTATTGCCTGGCGTGTACCTAAGATATTATTAGAGAATACCAACTGAGAAATGAGCTAGCCAAGGAAATTAAGAGCTTCAAAACTGCTGTCACTGTCTAGAGCAAAATCCTTTGGAGAAACAGCACCTTGAGAGAAAATGGCTCTCCTAACCTCAGTTCTGCTAAGATTCAATCCATCTCTGAGAGATTTGATTTCAAATTGATCTTTCAAAATGTGTGGCCTATTTAAAAAAATAGCAATGAGGTAAAAATCAGTACTGGGAGAAATGCAGCTGAAATAACACCTCAGAAAACACTCTCTGAAATAGACAGCACTTTCCAAAAGATCTTTATTGCAAATAGATAAAACCAACACTGGGTTATGGGGAACTGTATGGTTAATACTTCTTTTTTAATACCTTAGTATTTTAAACACACTTATTCCTGCCTCAACAGGGACCTCACACATGCCTGGCAAAATATGAACTAGACCCTTTAAAACAATCACAGTGATCATTTTATCATTCAGAAAGGATGTTTTTGTAACCAAACGTGAGAAAAGATCAAGTCCCTGTTTTCAGCTTTTTTTTCCCTAAACAGAATCTCCAATTCTTGACAATCAAACATAGATGACAGCTAAAATTGTTATTGTAGCATCAATTTCAAAGAAAACATTGAGATTTCCAGCAAACTCTGCAGCTGTGAGGTCAAATTCTGTAAAGTTTGTTTTATTTTGGTTGAGGTCCAACCCCAGACTTTCACCCCGAGTGATAACCTGAGCATGTACGCAGTATGTGTTGTTACGATGGAGAAAAAGAAACTTAACCTTAGGCCAAAGAAGTAGCAGGGCTTTGTGTTAGTACTTTTCTTGTTTGTTTGTTTTGGGTTTTGATGGTTTTTGTTTCTTTTTTTTTTTTTTTAAAAAAAAGCCCTCAAAACCAGAGACTACACATAAACAGCTCAAAAATGTTAATTATATAAGATCATGTGTTGATCTTATAATAATTCAAAAATTATGTTCTTTACCTGGTTTACCAATATATACTGATAAGTAAAACAAAGTGTTACAAGTAAGAAGAGGTTTTAGAAGAAATAAGGAGGAAGAAAAAAATGGGCCTATGTAGCTATTAGGAACATGTAGGACAGGAAGAAAAAGCATTAAGGAGAACTATAACAGACTTAAAAGGACCAAGACTGAATGGTTCCTCCTCAGAAAAAAAGCAGACACATGCATCTCCTGAGTTTTCTGCAAAAGTATGCCAAATTATCATATCATAATAAACTTTAAGGTTTTTATGTAGATATGTATTCTGTTTGAAAATACATGCTTCAAAAGTGTTAATCATTTAGATAACTTGCAGTACCCTCATGTTAAGAATTCCAGACCAGCCTACATGCAGTTTCTCATTGAGAACATATGTGGATGTTTGGATTCTTTTTTAACTTGCTAAATAAAAGTCATTAATATCCAGAAGCACTGTAGTACAGAGCCAGGTCTAAAATATGGAAAGCAGAAGATTTAAGTCCTGACACAAAGCGGTTTCACTAAGATTAAATGGGAAAAAAGACATCCAATCTTACTGCTGCCACTCAGATCTAACTCACTGATCACTGCTAATTGCAGCCTTTGAGTTATATGAAAACGCAGAACAGCAGTAGAAAAGTCATTATTTACATTCTATGTGTTATACATAAAAGTGCTTTAAAAATGAATAATGTGAGACATTTTAACGTTAAATGGCATGCGTGATGACATTTACCAGCTCAGCGCAATCCAGCCATGACTGGAGTGAATACAATAAAAGGAACACTTCTGCAACCAAATTCTAGGATGTTGACCATCTGTATCACAATTCCATTAACCAAATACTTACTCTATTTAGAGCTGAAGAGAATCTAATAAAGTTAAGTATTTATAGAATAAAAATGGATTTGTAAACCCTACTTTCAAGTAATCTGTTTAATATACATTTTACTATTGCTTACTCCAGGCCCTAAAGATATTAAAAAAAAAAAGAAAAAAAAGAAAAGAATTGGCTGAATAACCTAAGATTCTTTAAACCTTTAAATGATCTATTTAATATTTTAATTTGACTTTGCTTTCTTTGTTAATAGTACATCCCCACTTGGGATATGCATTGAAAGCTCAAGAGTCGCAATGGAAAAGCCTTAGCTTGAGACAACACATGCCTGCCTCAGGGGTTACAAGACAAATCAATCTATTTTTCTCCTTTCCTCCAGGGGTAATTGGCCTTTAAAATTATGGAGGAAAATAGGCCTTCATGTCAGTACAATGCCGACACATATACAGCCATTTTCCATTTCTTTTTCAGTTCGAATTCTCAGCTGAGAACTAAACTTATAAAGGTGGGAAAATAAAAAGAAGACAAAGAGGAATGATTGCATCAGTTCAAATCCTTTCCAATAACAAGCAAGCACCGTGACCAGCATTTCAGTCTGGAGTTTACTGAAACCTGCTATGAAAAGCTGTCACATTCCTAGTCAGTATTTTTTTATTCCCGTTTGTGATAAAATTTACTCGAATATTTGTGACAGCCTGTAC
Source organism: Mesitornis unicolor (assembly GCF_000695765.1). NCBI lineage: Eukaryota > Metazoa > Chordata > Aves > Mesitornithiformes > Mesitornithidae > Mesitornis > Mesitornis unicolor. The sequence continues at coordinate 49,374 of NW_010174305.1, read as the reverse complement.
CACCAACATTCATGGAGATCTGTCACAGAATTTAGTTAAACTGAGAAGTTATAATTATTGTTTCATTCCTATACAATCCCACAAATTAATACTGATTTTTACCTCATCCCTGTGAAATTGCCTTTTTCAAAGCAGTAGTCAAGGCTATGAGCATCCTTGCAATTCTTATGCTGTGCTATACATACAATCATGTATAAACTCAGACTGTCAGACTTCGAATACTGTTAAATTGTATACAAGTAAATTTCAACTAGGCTTCAAAGCAGTGAAACTCAGATGATAGCCTTCATATTTTTCTGATTGCTATTAAATGTGATTTGTAATAGACTATAATAACTCCAGTAAGAAATTCTCATGCAAAAATACTTTCCAGTGCATAAAGACAAATAATCAGCTAAATTACAACTGATACACAAAACCAAAAACAACAATAAAGTTGAAGAAAGTCAAAACAACCTAGGCTTTTAAAAACAGTACTAAAATTCTGTTGAAACAGAGTATTGAAAGTGTACCACTAAACCTTTAATGTGAACCTGCTCACTGGGAGTGTGTATACAGGTGTAAAGCAATTATTAGATTTGATATCTGAATGAACTCAGGTTCCCATTAGAGCTCGAATGCTTCAAGGATCCTATTACTTTCCTTCCAGTGCTCCCAGACCTGATCAACTTAATTATTCTGACTTGTGAAACATTTACAACATGAATGTATGATTTGTTTTAAACCAAATGAGACAACTGAAAGTACTTCATAAAATAACACAAAAAACGTCAAGATATGTGATGTAATGTGTTAAATCCTGGAAGATGGTTGGGTCTGAGTAGCAATAACAGAGAAACAGAAGAGATCCACTGCAATAAAATTACATTTATACAAATATTTTCCCTTGAACTTCTAATTTGTAACCTTTATTGCATCTCATGTACAGTGCAAAAGGTTTATCTCATGAATCAGAAGAGTGTAACAAATTTCAGTGAGTAAGCAAACTAGATCTGCTTCAGTAAGGAAAACCTAAACCTCAAAACACAGAGAATGTGTCTCTCCTTTCATGACTACACACACACTTTTAGCAGTTGTCTAAAAGTAAAATTAGATCCTCCAATAAAAACTATTTCATGTCAGAGAGGACAGATTTGCTGATGCAAAAGATGCATTTCCCTATTTTAATTGTTCCTACTATTTTACTGTAAAGGAAAAGCGTGTGATATTTAAAAAATATGTATCCACATTTTGCACAGATTTAGTCTGATGGTAATAACCTGTAGTCTTCATAAATGTAATTTAAAATGGCTTCCAAAATGTCCTATTCCCAGCTCTATTCACAGAATCATAGAATGGTTTGGGTTGGAAGGAACCTTAGTGATGATTTAGTTCCAACCCCCTGCAAAGGGCAGGGACACCTCCCACCAGACCAGGTTGCCCAAAGCCCTCTCCAACCTGGCCTTGAACGCTTCCCTGGAGGGGGCATCCACAGCTTCCCTGGGCAACCAGTATCTCACCACCCCCACAGTAAAGAATTTCTTCCTCATATCTAGTCTAAATCTACCCTCTTCTACTTTAAAACCATTCCCCCTTGTTCTATCACTACCTGCCCTCTCCAACAGCTCCATGCCCTTCTTAAGTTGGGGGCCCCAGAACTGGACACAGTACTGCAGGTGAGGTCTCACCAGAGCAGAGCAGAGGGGCAGAATCACCCCCCTCGACCTACTGGCCACACTTCTTTTGATGCAGCCCAGGATACAGGTGGCTTTCTGGGCTGCAAGCGCACATTGTTGGCTTATGCTGAGTTTTTAATCGACCAATACCCCAAGTCCTTCTTCTTGGGACTGGTCTCGAGGCATTCTCCACCCAGCCTGTATTTGTGCTTGGGATAGCCCCTAGAGCAATTTAACAAAACTGTAATTTAACAATATTAACAATATTGCTCTTACAATTTGTATTAGCTTTGAAAATAAGATGATTGTAAAGTTATGAACAGGGCAAAAAATAAAGTGCAACACATTCTGAACTTCAAGTATACAGAACTTCAAGTATAGCAGCCATAAAGTTAGCATCTTCTCATCCGAACGCATTTGTCCTTAAAAAGAATCAAACTGACATCAAAGTGGTCCCCTTGCCCCTTGCCTCCTTTCACTAATGATATATAATGGCTGCTGAGGCTGCAATAAACGTGTTTATGTCCAGCTAGATTGCCATCATTTTGCAATCTAATCTGATACTCTGAAGAAAGAAGAAAGTCACGAGAGACCGGCACCAGCTTGTGCTGAAGGCATTTCTTGACATCAGCCTTCACTTCACACTTCAAATGGAAGTATTCGATTTGACAAAACATACAGAAAGTCAAGAGAGAAGGCTCTTCACCTCTCCTCCAAAACTGCCTGATACAAGTCAATAGCATTTCCTTTACAAAGTTACAATCAAACCTGCCAGATGAAAGTCAAAGGGGAAACTTTCTAGTTATATATAAGAATGTGTTTGCCTCTGTAGGATCATCCCCATCTCCGCTTCTACTTTTTATTGGTTAGCAGTTTAAATACTGGAAATTACATTTCCCATGCATAGATGCTTCATTTTTTCACAGCTCGTGCAAGTAATGAACTCAGAGACAGGGAAAGAAAGAGAAAGTTCTCTTTTCTCTAAAGGAGTTCATTTGGAGAACACTCCTTAAAAGCAATTATTTCCTGCTGTTTCATGTAAACTGGCTACCATAGTTTTTCTCCATACCCAGACAAATGACAGCCCTTGTCAAAAGCAAACAATTTTCCTTGTAGCCTGCAAAAATCTGTCTCCCATATTTTTAATGCATCAGAAACAAATTCTCTTTATATATATATATACACACACACACATATATATATAAAATAATAACTGCAATAACTTGTAGTCTACATGTAAAATGAAATATTTTAAATAATACAATAAAGGCAGAATATCCATAATTATTTTTTTATTAAATAAATTAACAGCATCTTTTATTCATGGCTAGGTTAACATTTACAATTCAGCATGTTGCAATATTTAAATGGAATTGAATATGCTATGAGAAAACTTAAAACTACATCACTCCTGTATGACTGGCTGGCACAGGCTGTAATCATCTGTGGCATCTGCACCTTCATCATATAACATTAAAGAAAAGCTAAAGAAAAGGTCTGAGCCTGGCAAGATGATCCCATAACTACCTGTTACTTCTCTACACACCTCAGCTGAGAATAACTAGATACTGCATATGACTTTTATTATAAATGGTTTACAATGAAGGCATATACAGGTTATGTAAATGTGAAACTGTTGCTTATTAAAATAACTCATACAAGGAAGTAATTGAGACTATACATGACAGAGTCTGAGGTAAAAGACAGTAACTTTTAAGAACTTAGGGAGTTGAATTTCTTTCCCAGCTGAGCCCAGACAACTCCTTTATGATTCAATGTGAGACACTGGTGCTCGCATAAGGTAGAGTTTGACCCTTTATGTTCATATAAAGAATAAAAGTATAGAAGCAGTTAATGCTGTGGGAGTGCAACACATTTTCACTGAAGAGCTCAAAACAGTTTCTGTTTATTAATACTTTTATCTGAGGAGTGTAATTTTCTAAAGCTTCCTGTGTTATTACAGCAAGAACTCTCTCAGACTGGAACTCAAAAATCAATACCTGACTCCATAATCCTGATCTATTTTGCTTGCAAAATCTGCCAATGTATCCCTTCCCCACCAACACAGATCCTTCTGACATAACAGCAAGGACCTCAAAGGAAGGAGGGCAGGGGTAGTGTGTGATTACAGCACACACATCAGTTATTCCGGTGGCTCCTAAGAACCCACGAGTATTTCAGGGCTGCCTTAACAGCCCTTTTGCAAAGATTAAGGTGACATTTATGATCAATATCCCTATTTAGAAAAAAAACCCTATTATAATAATTTTCCAGATGCATAACTACAAATGCTTCCTTTACTAAATGATGAGCTGTTACAGTGCTGATAGCTCGTACTATGCATTACGAAGAGGGCCCTAAAAAAATGTTATCATATGTATTAAAAGCAACACCAGGTCTGGCTTGATAGACAACAAAGAACACATCCTATTACGAACAAGCATATGTTGCAAGTTCTCAGTGCAAGTTCCAGAAGTTTGAAATAACAATTTCACTTTATTTTAAAAGAAAAATAAACAATATAGAGCTGAAAATAAGTTAAGCTCTTCTAACTGACTGAGGTTTTTTGCATCCCACCATTTCTACCGAAAATGCTCTTGAGGTCACCAGTTAACAAATGATACTTTATTACAACCCACAAGTGTTGCACTCTCTGGACAAATGTCAAAAACGGAAAATTAACTGGCATCTTTCAAACTCGCAAGAGCAGAGCTCTAATCTTTTATGAAACTACTTACCACTTACAAAAGGAGCTCCAGAGTAAGCAGTGTCAAGGTTAACATTGGTCATCACTGGTTTTGTCGGGTACTAATACAATATTAATATTGCTTACACTTTTTAAAAAAATATTTCATTAAATGTTTGTATGTTGTCTTTTAAGCACTTTTAGTTGAAGTTAACTTACACTACAATTCAAAGCTAGTTAACAGATGAACAAGCTAAACAAGAAGTATTCTTCCATGAGTTTTTAAACTATTATTTTGATTAAAAAATAACTATATCCAAATGCTAATGCCAACATTCATAATATGAATGAAAACATTTTTACATATATGAATGTTAAGAAAGCAAAATGATAGCAATGTGCTGACCAGACTAAACAACGAGTCCTCCCTTCGTAACTCCAGGCACGACCACCTTCTTTTAAATAACATATCCATCCAGGATGTATCTGGCAATAGACTATAGTCTTTTCTCCTGGAGATCTTATATAAACAGACTCCTCTCTGCCCCTATTGGTGTAAAGCAAGTTTATCTAGTTACCTAATCTTAATTAAGATAATACAGGATTGCTGTTTATGGACACTTGCCTGTTTGCTGACCTCTGCCATGCAGTCTGGCTTCTCTGGAGCTTTACTGCAGGCTTTCTCTGAGTCTCTCTTGCTCACTGAAGCTCTAGGTATACTGTGTTGGAAAAATACACTTCTCCAGCTCCACTGAGCAGTGTGAATGGCTATTCTATGCTTTTAAGTTTCACTTGATAACCACATTGTTTCTGAAAGTTAATCTACTTCATATCAACTGCTCACAATCCTCTTGTGTTCTCTGACCTCTGTCAGTTTATCTTCTTAATACATTATCTATCAGTTATTCTTCGCTGCCATACTGAACTTACACTATGTTAAAATTCTCTCACTGATACCATACTTTGACTTCTGCACTGATAATTGAAAATTAGCTGCATATATAACTATGAAGAGGGGAACTGAGAACTACTTAGCAGGAACAGAAAATCATCTGTACTTTCCCAGCTTGCACAAGCCGGACACCGCAAATTCTAGGTGACAAAGACAACCAGAAGGAATCCCTATTTTGTCTTTTTGTTTACCTAATGAACAGTCACTAAATGCTTTCGTCATTTATTTATGCTCCTATCAGCAAGGATCTGAATGATAATATACAACAAAGGACTGGTTAAGTGTGTTACCTCACAGGAGAATATGGTTTCCCATGGCTGCATTTTATTGGTTCCAGCAATAATCAAGACAAAAATAAAATAAAATAAAAAAAGTCTCTCAAATGCTTTCCCTCACTTCATTAGTAGGAATGACAAGGTAAGCCGCCTTTCTCATTTGTTTCAATGACCTCTTCCATTCTTGTCTTTTTCATCACAGAAAATAAAACACAACTACTACAGAGATTCTTTACATCTCTTTGGAGTCCACCATCAACTTTCTCTACACACTGAACCCACTCTACTCATACACCTGGTTTTGCTTTAATTTGTAAGTGAATCATCTTCATTTTTACCTGCTTTTCCCTCTCAGCAGTTTCAGAACATGGCTATATAGCTTTTTTTCCCAAAAATATGATTGATGTCCACAACATTAGCTAAGCATCCTACCATTCCCCATGCCACTCTATCTTGAAAAAAAGGAGACAGTCACTCAGCCTTTTTGTCTATCCTGATGCACTGGGACTAAAACAGCCCACTTATTCAGCTCATTGAATGTGTGCGAATGTAAAGCTTGACAACATACATTCATAGTCAGTTGGGCTGGATGGGGAGCAGTAATGACACCCTATAAAAAGTTACTCAGGAAGATTCTGGAATTTAAATTTTGCTCTTCACCCTTCTCCAGACTGAAGCAACAGAAGGGAACGATAGGGCAAGGCTACCTTGGCTGCGTATGAAGGAGCAGAAGAGACTCGGAACAGGTCACTGCTGAGAGTGCAGAAAAATGAGCAAGTCATCCAGGGACGAATCTCAGCCTTAAGCATCTTCTGAACACAGAGGACTTGATTCGCTAATAAGGATGAGGGTTGTTGGGCAATCCTTTTCACTGTCACATGGAAGAGAGTTTAGAATCCCATCTGTCCTCTTAGATGCCTTCTAGCTTTGAAAATAATGTTCTGTGCCACAAAATGAGTATTATTATTCATTCCAACTTTTTTTCCTTTTTAGAAATCTAGTTTACAGTACCACTCCAAAACTGGTTTCACCCCATAAAGAAATAACAAATTTAGGTGGAAGAAAAAGTCAGGAGCCTCTGTCCAGGGTGGGAGACAGTAGGAACTTATACAGATTTTGCTGCCAGATAAAATGATTAGGAAAATATATCCTTAATGCCACTACAATAACATTAATCCATCAGATTTTTTTTGCCCAAAGCTGGCAGCGTCCTTTAGAATTATGTTTTGCTGCATGTAAACAGTTTTAACTGCAAGCTCCTTGAATTTTATCTGAGGGAACATTTTTTCACGCTTGAATTAGTTTCATCTTTACAAATAACAAAGTCAATGTGTTAACAGTTTACACCTATTTGTGATTCACTAGGCACTGTGGCCTTTTCTGCTAACACCCACCTTTTCCTTGTATTTTCTTATAACTCCCAAACCAAGGAATTCTGCTTGCTTTTAAAGCCAAAACAATGAAAACCATGAAAAACTCGTCCATTTTCTACCAGGAGCAGAGTGAATCATATTTCAGAGCACACAATGCTAAGTCTGTTATTTTTTAATTAAATGTTTGTTCAGAGGACACGTTACCTTTTTTGTTTCTGTTCTCTCTAACTAGATGTTCTAGACAGCATTTTCTACAAAACAGGACTGAGATGTTGCTTAACATTGATCGTAATTCCTATTGATGTCCAAGTACTCCTCTTGCACTAGATACTCAAGGAAACAATGATGTAAACTACATCAAAAATTACATTTTTGAGGCTTTTAAACTACTTCCTCAACTGTCTATAAAGAATGAAAAAAATCAATTAGCAAAATTCTCCAATTTTCCAACCTAATATTTCAACAGAAAACAGCAAGAAAAACAAAAGTAAATAAAAGAGACTGCTTTTCAGCTCAACTTGCAAGTTAGCTATGCTTTGGATAGAGAAAGCCACCTTTGCAGACTTTTCTTTGGTGAAGATGGAAACTATTTTTTTTTAATTCTACGAAATTTACCTCTGTGATTGGACTATCCTACTCAGCATTAAAAGAAAAACACACTGTAAATTAAAAGCTTTCAAAAGGTTTAGTATAAAATCTGTTACAGAAATTTTTTTTCATAAACTATGTGAATCTGGCTACTAATATTCCCAGTGTTCTACTGACTGCAGTTGGAGGCAAATAACTATACCACACAGCAGCATGCTTGCAAAGGGCTTAAAATGATATCTGTAATACAGAAGGGGAAAAAAACCAAGGAAGCTAATTACTGTGAAGTATGCAAAGTATTTTCATATCCCCTTTTAAAATTTTTGACAAGAACTCATTTAAATACTCTTTGAATGACACAGATGCATGAACAGTGAAAAAAGTCAAAGTGCTACCTGCAGTTTGATTTATTGTGTTTGAGTTATAGTTCAAAAAAAGCCTTATGTACTTCAAGCCCAGCACAGCATGAGACAGCCATAATGTCTGGAAAATCCAGTGGGAAGGATTAGTAAATGTCACAATACCTTTAGGGCACAGTAGATCCTTAAAATAGGTAATGATTCAAGAGTTTAAACAGGAAAATTACAGCAGGGTGCCTTGAAAAAAAATTCTGCATCGGGTTGAAAGGTCTACTGACTTAAGCTTAATGATGAGCAAACTACAAGGTCTTTCTGCATTGTGATCCGTGTATGATCAGTTACAGCTCTTTGATGTGACTGATGCAATCATTTCTAGTCCAGCAAAAGAACTATTAACACAGCCCAAGTCACACAGTGCCTCTTAAAAAAAGATCTTTCCCTTTTCTTCTGCTGTACCACACACACATATACCAAGGCTGTCCACAGAAGAGACCTTCTGAACATTATATGAAAATATCCTGTAAAATAAGTTTACATGTTTATGCACGTGTACATGAACACATTTTATAACTTAGAGAAAAAACATTTTTTAACATGCAAGGTCTCACAGGAAAAAACGAAACGTTAGTTGATCTAAACAGCTGATATCCAAGACTTCCAATTTTTATTTACGACATAGGTATGATGTCTGGACATTCAGAAGGTTTATAATAATCCAGTAAAAATGGTTATCAGCTCTATTACTGTTCACATATGTTCCTTTAAACATTGATTAGCATAGGAAAATGACTATGGTTTTGGAGTTTAAAGACACTACAAGCAAATCACATTCAAACTAGTTGGAAAATTTAATGCATCTTTAAAAACACTCTCATAGTAAGGAATTTTGAAGATCTTTGACATCTGAAATCTGAACAAAAAATTAGCTTATTACACAAAATATTATTTTTCTTTCTTATGAAGATTTTTAAGCCATCAGAGTTAACATAATTTTCATTTTCCATTTGTTAATTTTCATTAACATAATTTTCATTTTTTCTTGGATGCTCCTCATCCAGGGTTGTCCCTGTCAGATTTGCAGATAAGACAGCTGATATAATGGGAGTACTTTGTACAACAGCTGCCAAGAATATTAGTTTCATTCTAATTTGCCTTCACTTGATCTCTCAACTTTAATGAAGGGGTTAACAGCATACTGCAATATTTTACTATTAAATATCTATGTACATGTACAGATGATTTTAAGTTTGTACACTTCTGAGTTTCTCCTCAGTTTGCTTGTAATCACTGTTGTTTCAATTGTTTTTTATTTATATTATCTTTGCTTCATTAGAGAAAGCACAAAGGTTAAATCAGCTGCTAAATGTCATCCTCTTCAGAGAATAATGAAGAAATGTGATGGAAAGTTTCAGAATCTTTGCAAAAACCTAAACAAAGCCTCAGTAACCATGATAGGTTCCTATTTATTTTTTTTTTTATGAATGAAAGTACTTCACAGGACTTTAGCATGCAGTTTGTTAAGGCTGACTGATAAGATTCATGACAGAGATAAGCCTCCTAAAGATTGTTTTGCATATTAAATTGTGTCACCAAAACACCCTGAGGCTTCTAAGTATACACAAAAAAAGGAAGCATCTTCATACCAATTTCTCACTGAGAAAAATAATTTACATCCCACCAAGGCCATCTCTTCACAATATTACATTCTGAAGACTAATACATAGCACTCATACTTTTGTAAATAAAGCATTAGTTAACTTAGTAGTCAACATGTAGAGCAGTAAAATCTGCATCTACAACCTAATTTCACCTAAGCTGTTTAACAACACAATTTAGGCACTCCAGAAAAGAAAGGTGAATATATGGGAGAGAGAGGAATGGGAAAAACAAATTGAGTTCTCTACTATGTTGAAGGCTGGTAAGAGTATAAAACAACTGCAGTAGGAAAACATATGGGACTGTACTGCTATCCATTTGAGGACACAGAGATGCTGGTGGCAACATGAGGAGAGAACGGGCACGGAACACAGTAGCAACAGAGAGGCCTTTTATCTACCCCATACAGATTGGGTCAACGTCACGTTGGACTTATGTAGAGACCAACCTTTCCAACACTATCAGTGACTACCCCATGGAGCAGCCCAAGAGCAAAGGCAACCTTTAGGTTGGTGCACAAGAGCTTTTGGATGATCCAGTTCAAGGTCCATCCTGTAATAGTAACCATGTGGCACTGTGACTTAGCATCCCTGCATTAGTATATCCATACAAAAAATAGACTGGTTCTTTTCAACTTGAATAAGAAGGCCCGTATCAAAACAAAAAACCCCAAGCAAATATATAAAAAATTGAAAGTTCTTAAAAAGTTAAGGGACAGATTATTTGCATCTTACAGGTGACATGGAGTATGTTTAAACATATCATATTCAGAAATACACAGCAAAGACAGACCAAGTAACAGTGATAGGTTTAAGATGCAGGAAAATAAAAAGGTGTGATTAAGCAAGGAGGTACAGAAAGTTGTTACAAACAAGCAGGCACCCTTCCCAACACTTAAATCTTGCCTAAATTAATGAAACAAAGCAGCATGATCTTTGCATCATGACTCCAGTACTAGGTACTATATGCACACAGGACACCAAAAAATTTACAAAGACAAAAGAAACCCTGATAAGAAACAGTAATGTTATTTTCGTTACTATTTCCACTGTAGCATATGAGTAAGGGCAAGAGCATAAAGGTTTTTCAAAAACCCCCAAGAACTGATATGGTGTCTAGTAGAATTATTTCTTATACATCTAACTGGTGCTGAAAATCTCACTAAGTATCTTTTAAAAATCCAAGGTCAAATACATAGCCAGTATTTAAGCAAATCACTTAGCCCCGGATATTCTGGGTCTAATCCTAGTCATTTAGCGAGCAGTTAAGCGGTCATTCCTTCTTTCACTCTCAAAATGGCTTAATCATCTAGTTTGGCTTTATGCAATTAAAATTCCCTCTGCCTACAATTGACAACTGATGTAACTCAACATTAAATTATCGCACAGAATTTATGTTCAATCTATAATACTATTATTGATCATACTCAGACAATATGCTAAGAGGATTGATTCTTACATCTCCAATCCCTTGCCTTTGCAAAATTTACTTTTTGTACGAAACTTCAAATTAATTCATATCATACAGCCTATTTCTTCCTTATGAAAGCAATAAAATTAAATTTCTTAATATGCTTGGCCTTGCTTATTCTTTCAGGTGACCTATGAGGTGACTGACTGTTCGCGCAAACTACACAGAGGTTGAAGGAGTTGGGCTTGTTTGCTCTCGTGAAGAGAAAGGCTAAGGAGGGACCTAAGAGCAACCTTCAGCTGCCTGAAGGTGAAACACAAACCCAGAGTCAAATGGTAGTGGCAGAAGGTAAAACAAAAGGTAGCAATCTAAACCTGCTTTAAATGGTAGGGCAAAAATTATACAGTAGAAAAGCAAGGCAGCACTAGAACGGGTTACTCAGGAGGTTATGCATGTTTTCGGGCCTTGGTTTTCAGTCACAGCTGACTCCATCTAGTGTGGTGATAATCCTGCTTCAAGCAGGAGGCAGTACTAGATTATGTCCAAAAGCCCTTCTAAACATTTCTCACATCCTATCAACTCCCTGATTCTTGGCAAGCACATGTCAGGGATTCAGAAATAATAAGTATTAATACTAGTTATTTTTGGCTCATCATTAGTATTTACATCCATGCTCTTAGCAGTTCTAAATGCCAAGGCTTTGGTTTCAGTGATACTTTTCTTAGTATAGGAAAGGGTTTTCTTGCCAATTTATCATTTCTAATCCGTTCAAAGCTTAAATCAGAACTCTTCAGTGAGACTTCTTCATAAGTAACTGTACATAATGAAAATAAATTAACATCTATTATTTAGCTTTGTTCTCAAAATAGTTAACATATGACCACAGGCTAAAGCATATATTGAAAAAAGCAAACAAAATTTATACATAGGGGACCTTCCCCACTCTCTGAGGACTCATTGATAAGATATGGTAGAACTAGGACTTGGGCTAGCTGCCTGATAAATTCCTGACTGCACTACACTACTAGTAGTGGTTCAGAATTTAATAGATGTAAAATGTTATTACTAACATATTCCTAACTACAGCAGCCATAGTCAGGTATGACTGAACCCAAAACACAGGCATTCAAGAAGTCCTGTTATGGATACAGTGCAGCAGTTCTATGTTTTTGGCTACGTTTATTCCACAGCATTTTATAATCCTGCACTCATGATGCATGTCCTGGCCACATCCTAGTTGCAGAGCAGGTGCATTCCTCAGTAAAGTACCCTACTCATTTTATCTGAGTTACCCAGAACAGAATAAGCCAGGTTGCTTCTGGCTTGTGTGTCTGGGTTTCCTTCCAAATTGCCCGGAGGAACACTATGCATCAGCATGCAGATGCAGTGAACAGGTGGACCAAGACTCCTGAATATGCCATCAAACATCTGTTCATGCCACAGACACAGCCAAAGGGAGTTCAGTCAGCACTGCGATGGGGACAAACAGCCTCCCTAGATTATGTAAAAGTAAATAAACAATAAACTCTCAAAATTGGCTCCCATTATCTTCAGGCAAAAGCCCAGAGAGGAAGTTGTGCAAGGATAATGAAGGAGGGTGGGAGAAATGTGGAAGACTGAGAAAACTTAAATTATCCTTCCTTAATTTGATTATGCCTAGATTTGGGATGGATTTCACCAAAGAAGCACAATACTGACAGAATCTGCTGTATAACAGCAAAGACTAAGAATATACCAAGAGGAGAAGTAAGCTTTGACAAATTCTTGAGATGTCACTGAGATCTGTGTACAAGAAAAATGACATATGACTGAGAAAAGAGTCAGCTTGGAAAACAGAAGGAAATTAAGAAGTTAAAAGAAACCAAAGGAAATATATGACATATGCTAGACTTATTTAAGAAAAAATTATAAAGGCATCCTCAAGGAAATGGTAAATTATTTAATCTAAAAGTGCTGTAATAATCTTTTTGATTCTGCTTTGAGTTGTCATATAACTTTCAGTCACCACTCAAAACTGCATCTGCCAAGAAAGCCCTTGTTCAGGGTAGAATTACAGTCCAAACAGGATAGAAAAGAATTATCAAGAGGTACAAAAGAGTAATACTCTGTCATGTGGTATGCTCACAGAGTTTGGATGTACTTGGGTGCTGAAGTCAAAACCCTAATGGATCCTGTCTGGAATCCAAACAATCCCCTTTCAAGTCAAAGCGCATCAAATTCTCCTGCTCCCACATAAGCAATATCTGCCTAGTGAGATGTTGTGCTCTTTGAAAGATGTAGTGGAGAAAAAGTCTCCAAACTAACAAGCATTATTAAAAACAGCTTTTGTTCTAGAAAGTATAACTAATATTTTATATACTAAGACTATGCATTATCAACAGGAAAGCAAAATAAGATACATAAACTAACTTTTATGATAGTAAACCAGAGTGGTTTCGACCTTCTGACTAAATATTTTCCTGTAGCTCCTAATAAACCTGTTTGTTATCCTAAAAGGGATTAATTTCCACCATCATTAGATCTAGAAAAAAAAATAAATTCAGATTTAATAGCAAACGTCACTTTGCTTGTAGTTCATGACCTTTTGAAGCTGGACTTCAGAACCTAAAACATTATTTAGATTTGCAAAACTCAGGATCACTGAAGATTGAGTATTATATCCTCAAGCTCAGTCTAAACACAGAAGAACAAGAAAATACAGGCAAGTAATTTTATTAATTTTAAAAGGACAGACGGGATGACATATGGATTCAAAAGACCATAGAGAATGCAAGCTTAAAGCTGTAAACATAACATAGTATGTACTATATATGCACATTTATGATGTATGCACTGCATGTATATTTTATATATAAGTATATAAATATATATGGGATATATACGTGGGATTTGGGAAGGATGATCAGAAATCTCTCACAATAGGAAAAACAAAGAGTAGTTGATTAATGTGATATAATATAGCTCAGGAATAGAAAATATAGCTCAGGTAAGACACTAAATGGTGTGCAGCAGCAAACACAGGTTAAAAAAAGAAATAGACTAAAGAAAGCAGAGAATAAAACTACCTCCCATATCTTGTAAATATAAAGCCCTGCTACGCAGTGGAACAACATACTGCGTCAACAAGAGCAGTTTGGCATGTCACTACAAGAATATATAAGGTGTGGGGACAATACAGCTCTATATTCACTGATAGACATAAAATACACAAAACATTAAACAGACTGCAAAAATCTCTTAAATGTTTGCAATTTAACTGATGTTTCTCTCAGAGGTGCCTGTGATTGTGATTAAGGAGTGAAAATATATCTTATTAATAAAAACATAGCCATTTAAAGTAAATACTATAATAGATAACTTTAGAGCCCGTGTTTCTCATTGTTAAGTGGCTATTTCTTGTAAGGTAGTACTAGAATATGAAAGTCTTTCCTTGAAATTTAGCTTTCCTTTAAAATAAGCTTGACTGATTCACCCAGAAACCGATTCTTATTTGTCTCTACTGAATTTATTTGTAACTTTTAGGATAGCATTACATGTGATCTATGCACAAGGCTATGTAAGTTCTTTATTAGAACTTGGAGGAAAAAGATGTTCTCAACAGAGGACACCCAAGCAGCAATTTCCACCCGAAATAATTTTTAACCCAGCTGAGGGTGAAAAACAAATAAAATTAAAATGCAAAGAAGGATTTATGAATTGAATTTCTTTTTTATCTACCGGTCAGCCTAAGTTAAAACATGAATAACTGATTTAACACTGAAATAGTACTCAAATATTTGACTTCAATCCCCTATTGCTTCTAAATTCACTCAGAAATCAAGATTATTAATTCTTCCTGACAGAAAGTCAAGATTTAATGATCACCTGATAACCCTTAGGAATTACAAAATAAACTTAGATGATAATTCAGACACAATAAAATGATTTTACATATATAAGAAAAATATTACGCAGAATGTCTGTTTAGGCATTTCCTTTGGGCCAATACCTTATTTTTAAGAAAAATACAGAGCAAAAAAGTATGTTTAGATGTGTACAGTAAAAATTCTACAAGCAAAAAGGGGTCCTTTATTAATATCTGTGGACCTTTTACCACACTACCATCTACTCAGATAAAACAGACAAACAGAACGCCTCAAGCACAGCTCCAAAATAGCCTGTAATAGGAAAATCTATGAAAAAAATTAACTCAATGCCCCTGTTGCAATAAAAATTGTTATTTTAAGACAACATTGCTCTCACGATCAAACTGTCTACTCACCAAGGCACATCAGGCCAAAGTTGTTAAAATATTGTGCTTTGTAAAATTTTATAGAGAAACTGATTTTAACTTCATAAAATTGCTATGCTGTAAATAGTTTTTTAGGTAAATTTTTAGCTTTCAGGTCATGTCTGCAGGGAAGTAATATTACAACTAACAGTGGTGTGAAAAATGGAGATGCAGAAACTGCATGTACAGTCTGTGCATTTTTTTTTGCCCCAGAGCTGTCTTTGCCAGCAAAAGCATTTTAAAACAAAGTACAAGCCAATGGCAATCTAATTATATATGACTGTGTTCATTTTTTTTATTTTGTATATCATTTAATGATATTTATACCTCAAAGCAATTAAAATTCCATCTCTCCAATGTATGTACATAGCCTTTCCTCGATGCAAAGTTACTACAAACACAAAAATTCAACCAGGGCAGCATTCTGCCTAGCACTGAGTAAAAGATTACAACAGAAAATTTAATCGCCAAAGTTCTAAAGGCAGTTCCAGTACAATTCTGACCGTAATAAAAAACACTGACAGATGCTTCTCTGAATCTTTTAGCTGTATAAACTTGAAACAGGATTTAGAGGTTCTTGTTAATCTGATCTGTGAAAAAAAACCAACCCCTTGTTGATGCCAAACCTATTTATTTTACTCTGACCATTTCATCAATACACATGAAATGCGAAAAAGGGGTGGGAGCCTGCCCTACTCCATAACACCGAGATATCCATTTAATCTTTTGATCTATATACAGTTCTTGATTTGTATACCTCACTAGTATTAAGTGGAATACAGAATAGAGGCTGAGTTTAAAGGTGAAAACTTCTTTGAGCTGTCCTTCATTCTAACTTTATATGGCTTCTGGGTTCCCTAATGATGCCATTATTATGTATAAAATCTATTTCTGTGCTATTTTAAACATAGAACTTAAAAGGCACACTGAAAAGTGCTGAGTATCTTAAGTAGCACATGAGGAACTTGGGACTTGCAGGAAGTAATTAACTCTTTCAGTAATAAAACAGATTTCAGTAATGCTACTGGACAGTAACCTGAGTTTCTAGGAAAACAACATCAGTTGTAAGATTTAAGATCATTTTGACATTTTTAATACAGCTTCTTATACCACCACTGAGTGAGGCAAGACAAGTAAAAATAAAAAGATGGGAAGTGGCAAAGCATGCAAAAAAAAAAAGTCTGAAAATATATAGGTCAGAATGAACACAGGAAAAATGAAATGCAAGTATTTCTTAAGAGAATGTTGTAACCTTTGCTACTCAACAGCAATGCAAGGGAAGCATTCTAACAGCAAAGAATAACTTGCTCAGATTAAATTCCTTGGGTAGTATTTTCCCTTCATAAAGGGAACATATTTCCTGAAAAGGAAAAGCCGATATTTTCTTCAAGTACTTAAAAAAATACTATTTCCCCCCTAAACTCTTTCTATATACAAACCAATTATGAAAAAATATTTTTGGCTGGCAGCATATGTCCGTCTTCTATATCTTAAATTGGAACTTTGAACAAGGCTCAAGTTCACACGAACCTTAAATGTTCAATGATGATTTGCCTGCAAGCTACTTTCAGGTACGTAATGTTACACGCTTTTTAAATGTAAAAATATACAGAATTCACATGTTAAAAACTTCATGCAGTAAATCTAAGCTTTTATGCAGAAAGTGTTCTGCTTGGTTTCATGAACCCTGGTAAGAGTTTGGACAAGAAACATTATATGAATGAAAGACGCTTTAAAATTCTTTGATACCACTTTGATATCCCCTCCAAAGACTTGCTGTCTGCAGTTTCAAATGCCAAAGTTGTATCATAAAAAACTACAGATGCTGGCATTTGTGGAATTAATGTAATTGCTGTCTTCCATGCAGTAAATAGAAGTGATAATGATAAATGATGCTAACCAATTATGCTGTTATGGTTTTAAATGAACTACACACAAAATTTCACATTAGATTAACATTCCCCAAAACCTTTATATTAGACAGGTCCAAGAAATCCTAACATCTTCAATATTTTAATTAAAATTCTTACCTCATACTACTTTCTTATGTTAACTTCCTAGGGAAAAAACCTCTACTTCAAGAGCAAGATCCATGTTTACAAAATACATTTCTGTACATAATAAGAAAAAAAAAATTGAACTCTCTTTTCACTAAAAGGCTCTTATATCTTTAATTCATCATAAGAACAAAATAGCTTCATTCAATTATGACCATGCAATTTGTCCACAACTCTTCATAAGCTGAGAAGAAAGTATTTCCTAACCTCATTAGCTGCAGAACACAACTGAGCAAAGGATTTCTCTCCACTGAATTTTGCACCTTACTTCAAAAGGAAAACAGAGGGCATGTGTTTACCTAAAGTATCTGATTTTAAAAGATAATGAAAATTGTATTGCAGCAATTGTGTCCAATCCACCTGCAGCTATTTAGCAGCAGAAGAATCCATGAACTTATTCCTCTTTCATAAAGAGCATAGAAGCTAAATGAAATCCTTGCCAGTGTTCCCAAGAAACAAGTCTGAATTAATCTAAAAACTGTTGCGTCAGTTGCCAAATTCTGTACCTTTTCTCTGTCTAGCTTCAGCCGACTGGAAGGTTATCAGTAGGTACACAGTTAATGCAATTAAAGCTTCCATAACAATTTTTTGTCTGAAGATCTTTAAAATAAATTAAGTGGTTTTACTACAGCTGAGTGGAAAAGAACTGCCATGCATGAACTACATAAGAAATTTCCTCTGCTGAGCTACATGGCTCATTTGAAATTGCTAGCATTGCACCTGAACTTATATTTTCTATTATTTTTTTATATTTTGGTAACACAAGATGTCTTACTCTGGCCTAAAATATGGATTTTTCTAATAATTTTAATTCTCTAGGGCACAGATAATTTTAAACTCAGAATATCATCTTCCCAAGGATGTGTGCCCCTGTGTGTTTCCCTTCAGAAAGACTAGTCTCTATGTATACTCTAAAGTATTGTTTCATGATAGATTATACCTGACAGTACTTAGCAAGAATGTCACGTATCACAAATATTGGCCAATAATGCATAGTGCAAAGGCTGCAAATGTCAGTATAATATTAGAGGTCTCACAACACTAAACTATCAGAAACACTTGCAGACACTGTCATGATACCATGCCTAGTGCACAGCAGCGCTTTCAAGATAAGTTTATTAGGACATCTTTAAATACTTAGCTTCAGAAAACCATAAATACCATGTTCCTGTCTATTTTCATTTGTACATAACCCAGCAAGGGGATGTGAAAGTCAAGCTGCCCGTGGGTTTTGCTGTGGTAAGTCACCTTGACAATGCCACCACATTCCTGC
>NW_010174305.1:23794-30789 GCF_000695765.1 Mesitornis unicolor | reverse complement strand
CAGGAAGCAGGCACTGTAGCACCCAACAGCCACCAGGGCTATTTCTCATCACATCCAAAGTGTTCTTTTTCACCTCTCTCTCCCAGAGGCCTTAAATATTTTCTTTATTTCAAAACTGTAATATGCATTTATGGTCACAATCATATTTTACTATAAAACAATTCCTTAAAGAATCAGACTATATTTGAAGTTGCATGAAAAAAATCAACTATTGTACCTCAATTTTCCAATTTTGAGGTTATACTTTTGAAATCAACACGGTCTGGAAGAGAACTTGTTGCCCCTCATGTAATATGAGTTCTGTTGGAATAAAATGACATCTAACACAACAGCACTATAGTTTTATCTGTATGAAAATCACTTCTAAACTGAATTTCTTCAAAGAGTGTCTAAAATCTTCACTAATTCACTCTGTATTTGGATTATGAATTATGTAGCCAGATGTGAAACTGAACAACACTGTATCAACATACTCTGCAGACCCAAAAAAAAGGTAGCTTAAGCTACATTAAAAAAAATAAAATAACAGAAAGATTAGGATGCAAGGTTTTTTTTTCTTCGGTTGCTATAATAAACTCTAGTTTACTATTGAATGAATTTGGAGAGATTTAATTCTTCTGGAGATGAAAAGTATTCTGCTGGTTAATGCAGATCTGGGAATATATTACTTCTTTACATTCAGATTTACAGTCCAATGGAATTACACTGGTTTAAAACACATTATCCAATACCACTGCATAGACATTATTTCAGAGCAAAATACATGAAAGGATGAAGTAGTATAATATTTTTTCTATTTCTAAACTTTGGAGAAAGATGGAGAGAGGCAAATTAAGACTATCAGAAGAGTGAAGTCAAGTAAAATTATCTTTTGTTATTTATAAAATTGCTGTCTTACGTTTGTGGGAGATAATGATAATTTATGGTCAGAAATATGAGCAACCAGTAATTATTCTCAACAAAGAAGCTTCAGACAGGAAAATAAAACATCTCTGGGATGGCAAAAATGCAAGGTTGCATGGTTTATTTGCACCTGAGAAATATTTACTCAAACACATTTACACTTGAAATAAACTGCGTTACAACAGGAAAAGTTTATTTGAGCTATATTAGCACTACAAACAAACATTAAATACAAAAGTAATTTCCTAATCATCTAAGCTTCAACTTGTCTAATGTGTTTCTTTTTCATTCTTTTACTGTTTATTAGTCCTTAATATGCATATTATACAGCAAAAATCTGACAACAAAAATATCAGAGTATATCAAACAAAAATGTGAAAACATTTTTAATTGTGTCTTCTGACCCTGAAAATGTTTAAGAAAAAGGAGGCTCCATTCCACAGACAAATACTGATTGCATTTTGTGAACTCTGATATCCCTTACCTTGTCAGTAAAAGAACTGAAGATAAACTGAAATTTAAAATGCTCTGCCATTCTTAAAAAATACGAGTAAGAAATTATTCAAGAAATGTCACTAATTAAATGAAAGCTGTATGAAATAGAACAAAATAATTTTCATTATGATAAAAGCATTTTCTTACTTTGTGTGTTTTTCCCCATGCTGTAGAAGCAAATACCTCATTACTTTTATATTCTCCTTCTGAGGGGTTTAGTTATATGATAGCGATGACTCTTAGTGCTTTTGAAGGTAGAAAAAGGTGAAGAAAACCAACTTGTATTAACTCTAAATAAAAAGCTGTTTCCCTGATAGCACTCCTCTCAGCACAATTACACACATCTTAAAGTAACTGTGTCATCCTCACTTGTCACCTGGAAGCCCATCATAGGAAAAATAAACCTAACCAATGAAAGGGCTGCTATCATCTGCCAAAACCTCTTACTTAAAAACTGGCTTTGGAGCTTGGAGCATGGGGTTTGATTCAGTAGGCCAAATAAAGATCTGAATGGTTACCTAGACCCAGTCAGTTTGGAAATAAAATACATTTTAAAGATCAAGAAATGAAAAGTACACATTTAAAATTAACACTAATTCACAACTATAAGACCAATCATCTTTCCTTACTGATAAATATTCCCTCTAAATGAACACTACCAGTATAACACTAACATGTCTGACACAAAAAGATGATTGCCATCTTTGCGCTACAACTAAGACTTACAAGCTCAGCACATCTAATAGTACTTTATGTTGTATTTGTCCCAGGATACAAAAGCCTGCGTTCATAAAATAAAGACTTGATTAAAAGAAGATAAATACTACAACTAGAAGATACTACCATAATTATCTTGCTCACTATGTAACCAAATTTTAAAAAATTTGCAAATATGTTTTCTTTCAATGTTTTGGGGTTTCTTTGGGGTTTCTTTGTTTGTCGTTTTTATGGTTTGTGAGTTTTTTGTCCTTGTTTTTATGACACAACTAATGACACTTTTGCACTCGTAAGTCTGGTTAAAATCTACAAATAACCTGAAGACCAAGATGGAATCAAATTACCAAGCATGGGAAAACAGTTGAGTTGAAAATATCAATGGATCACTTGATCTTCCACTGACAGCTGAGAAAACGGTCAATTAAGAAAACCCAAAATCAGAAATACAGCAATAAAAAGTGTACTGAACTGGCTACTGCTTTGTGAAAGAGAATGGAGGACTGATTACAGAAAGCTGATGCAATTGGAATAGTCTTTCCTTGATCAGTAACAAAGTATTGCAAGTACCTTTCTTTATGCTTGCCCAAGTGAACAAAATCATAGAATGTGGAAAGTTTTCCTTTTCTCTTCCAGGCCTTATTCCAAAGACAAAGTTCAAGATCAGTGAATGGTGAAGTGACTATAACTTCAGCCTTAAAGCACTTAGGGATACTTATATCGAATAAACTGTGAAAAGAATATTTTTTTTCTACTCTTATCTGAAATAATTTGAACTAAGTAATGTAACTAGTTCACCAAAAAAAATTTGGAAGGCAAGCTGACTAAAATAGTCACCTTATGTTTAAAAACTCCTTAAAAAACCAGTATCTTGGTGCAATGAGAGAAGACAGCATTTTAGCAATCACAGACTGCTGTGGCAATAGGTTCTAGAGATTAAATATAAAAGTTCTCTTTTCACTTCAGTATATGCTACTGCTTAAGAAATACATTTACATAAGAAATGAAAATGGTACAGATAATGTATAAAAACAAAGCATATTGAACATCTCTGCTCAATAAATTTCACAGCAAAAAAAGAACAGTAGCAGCAAGACCTTTTTTGTACAGAAAATCAGGAGTAGAGACAAATGGACCTAATATTTAAAGAAACAATTACAATTGTTTTGTAATGGAAACATTTTTTCCAGAGGATGACACTCGGATAAGTGGGCAAGTGACACTTAAAGTGACAAGCAGCATGTATTATAATAAAAGGAAAATTTACAAGCCAGATAAACAGAAAATTTCTGAACTTATAAACTGAAACATCTTTTTCTCACAAAAAAATATTTGAAATATTGGTTTACTCCTGCATGCAGAGTCAGCTTTGAACTAATGTCTGCTTAGTGTTAATATAAGATATTAAAGCTTCATGCAATATTTGTGCCAGCACAGAATTTTTACACATGTATTTGTGTCTTTATAGATCCACATTTACGTATGTATAATATGTATACAGACACGTTTCACAGTCTCATTTTCTGCACAGCAACAATTACTGTTAAAACCTGTATATTCCCATCAAAATGAAGTGAATGATCAAAAGACATGGTTTTTTTGAATGATAAAATGTTTTGACATTTACTTTAAAAGTGTTTTACCTCTCACATCTGTAATTTGCACCACAGACAGGTTGTCTAAAATATGTTCTTAGATATATCAGTCTTGCTTATGGAGCATTTTACTTGGAGATTTGTCTGCTACATTCAAATACTGTCTGAAGTACTCCTATGTATATCATGACATGAAGGATTTCTTCTTAATTCCTTCTGACAATTGCTAGAACCAGGGCAACAGCACACTGTCAAACATGACAAGGATCATCGTCACCCTCTATGATTTTAAGGTAGATGTAACAAAAGAAAAGGCAGCCAGAAATCCTAAATCACATAATGGAACTCAAGTATAATTAGGGAAAAGAGAGAACATTTTCTCCAGAATACCACTAGATTATTCTTTTGGATTACCATAAAATTCACAACACACAGAACAAATGAGTAGATTATTTATGTTTGCCTCTATTTCTTTAATAAACTTCAGTTAGAAACCATGAAGGCCTTCATTATGTGCCAAACACAGTTTTAATTGATAAATGTATCAGCAGAGCAATAGAGTCAAACTGGGCCGCAAATGCAGCTCTCATGGTTAACAAATTCTCATCCTTGGACCACGGTTTATACTAGCTGAGTTGTAATGTGCCTTTTCAACAGCAACACTTCATACATATACTGGACTAATTTTTACAGGTAAGGCAAATGTTTAATACTACCATTAAAATATAGTTTTACAATGAACTGCAGAGTTGGGTTTTCTTGTCATTTGTTTCTGTCCTCTAACCAGGAGCCCTCATAGGCTCAGATTCTTAGAAGCATAGCATTTTCCCTTTGATAGTTCTGTTTATGAATTTCTACAGTTTCTGGAACAACATATTTTTAAAGAGTAAGACAGTAAATACTGACTTATGAGGGAATCAGTGCTATACTTCTAAATAATTCACCAATGATCAGAGGTAAAACTTGATATACCAACTTATACCTTCATCCTCCTGTGCAGTGCTGCCATGTGGGCTGGATTTTCTGACTCTATCAAGAGGTTTTTAGAAGTCTGTTTACTCTTTTTGAAACTTGAAGTTTGGGAAGCTAAATGCTTAATTGCCAAATACATTCTATTAAAATTTACTTAAATAATGACTTGTAAAGAAGCATAGCTACATGAATGACTGAGTCCTATAAAATGTACAACTTTTAAACATCTTCAATACATATTCCCAAAGTGAAATCTTCATTTGTGGCATATAGGCAATATCTAAATCTATATATAAAACCCACTGTCCATCCGAAGCCAACAGGGATTCCTAATCACTGAGTTCGCAGAAAGCAACCCATAACCATTTCTCACCCACATAACTGTTACTAATAAAAAGTCCATTTTCTGAGAGTACAGTGGAAACAACAGATCCTCAATGATTTCAAGCTATGGGTAATCTGTTATCTTTTTTGAAAATAAACAGTCCACAACACTTTAGATGCAGCATGCATACTTATATACATGCATAATTACATGTACAAACACAAAAACGTACCAGTCCCAAGTGAAAGGAAGCAAGTTCATATTTTCAGTTATATTCCCTTGTACAAATGCATAACTTTTAGAAGAAAACATGGAAGACATCAAGATTGTATTATTGTTACTGCATTTTTTATAATTTCTCAGAAGTTACCATCTTGTACCTTGAAATATGCAGGTTGCTGTCTTCAATATCGGTAATATATTGCAGTATCCTGCCTGAGAAGATACTCAGTTCATGACTTAAGAGCTACTGACTTTAACACTTGCAGTTGTAAATGTGTAAAAAAAAATATTATTTCCATTTAAATTACCAGTGTACTGATAAGCAAATTAATAAATCCTTACAAAGATCAGATAGGAGGAGGAGGTATGATTATATTTCCACTAGAAGTAAATGGCATGGTTAGGGAGGATGATTTTGTCTGCATTTTGAGGATGTGTAAAAAAAAGTCTCCACCTTAATTTATGCTGTTTGAAAGCCCTGAACTAGTTTTGAAAACTTTATCCTTCAAAGGCAGTCTTAATATTCTAAAACACCTTGCTAATTAACTCTTAAAACTACAAGTCCAACCTGCTTTTCCTGCTTCTTAAAAAAATTTTAATTAAAGCACTGGAATTCCAGCTGTCATCTTCCAATAGCTTGCTTTCTTTTTAAATAAGGTGCTTTTGTGCTGATCTCTCCTTTGCTTTGAGAAGAGCTTTGGACAGGTTGTTTTTATGATTTAGCAATTCCATATGATTCTTAAAAATTATGTGACAGTATGAAAAGCACACTTAACCAGTTACAAAACACTTTAGCTCTTATCTGAAATGTTAGGACATCTGGCGATCACATTAGTTTTACCCAAAACAGACAAAGAATTGTTTGAGTACCTAATTAGTAGTTATAGAGGTCACAGCACTATCATCACAAGGGTGAATGATGACAGGGCAAGAGGCAAAAGGCACGAGTTCCTTCCAGGTGAATTCCTTCATTATGTAAGAACAAACAGCCCAGTTCCATCGCAACAGCAATTAAATGTAACGGTTTTCCCAGACAAGTATTGGAAGACAGCTTGACAGGGATGTAGACCCTAACCTATGGCCCTTCTTTCAGCGGAAGACTGGATCAGATGACCTCCAGAGGTCACTACCAGGCTAGACTTTTCCATAATCCAGTGAACAGATGCATCAGTCTACATAGACTAACACCACTGAAGTTCTTTCCCCTTTCTGTATTACTATTTGGAGGAAGATGACCAGAAGAATAATATTTTGAAAGATGAAAAGGATTTTATCTATACAGTTCCAGCTACCTTTACTGTATGAATAAAGGAGGTAATGCAGTGTACTTAGTTGTAAAAAAGTCTTGATTACTTTTCCCAGTGTGAAGGGCTCCTCATGTCAGGCTACATGACAGGGCTTGCATAAGCATATATGTGTATGTAAGCCAAGTAATGCAGCAGGTGCTACAGTCTTCCATTTCCAGACAGTACTCTCCAGCTGGATGCTGAGCATGGGCCATTCCCTGGATTTTCTCTGGCCTAAAGCCTTGTGCAGGTTATGGGCTGAAAGATGTGCCTAGAGGTAGGCACCGGATGGAGAGTCAAGTACATGCAACTAGTGAAGGATGGTGATGCTGACCAATTTAAAAATAGAATTAATATCATTAGAAATGCCTACAAACCCTGAGCTCAGAAATCACTGTTAATACAATAGCTCACACAGAATTTCCAGTAAAAATCTAAATTACTCAAATTATGTTTCAATCAAGGGCTGCTAATATTTACTCC
>NW_010174305.1:0-23763 GCF_000695765.1 Mesitornis unicolor | reverse complement strand
AGCAGGAAGCACTTTCCTAGTTCTAGCTCCAATAAACTGGCAAAGTTCTGTATGCTTAGGAAATAAGAGTCATTTGGCACAAATGCCTCCAAAAGCATTGAAAGTAAGTACAGTGTCTTCACTGTAGATCTCAGATCAATTTCCAACAGCTGCCAGCAACTAGACCTCCTATGAGAAATATCTTCTTCCTTTCCCAAAAATATGAGAAATATTCTCTCCAAATTTCTTCAGCACAGAGGACAAAGAGGAAGATTTGGACAAACAGCACCATTTTATATTCTGCAAGCCTTCAGAAAGGACAGGGATTTTATTTAGGGAGAAAATGCTACATAGCATTCTCGTCACTAACTTGTTGACAGTACTTCCTGCTTCCCTGGAATTCTTGAAAGGGCATATTTCAAGTGTTTTATTGTTGATATGTGAGTATAAGTTTAGGCAAATAACTTCTATCTAGGCTAACTGTGGAAAATGTGATCATCTTCAAACCATAATACTAACTGTATTCTACAATATATTACAGAATTTGTGTGTTTATACAAGTAGAAATACATTTGCACATGGGCACTTCAATACACATTTATACCTTCTAAGAAGTGTTTCTGCTAATTATTTGTCAAAAGATAAAACTCAGGGAAGTATGCATGCTCCACTAATGTCAGATGATACTTGAGAATGACCAGATGATTTCTAGCAATGTAATACAAATGATGACACTATATACTTATCACAAAAATTCCTGTAATGAATGTAATTACTTGTAACCTGAATCAACTCCAGAGAAAGAGTGCAATGACTGAGTCCATTGGCAGCAGAATCAGACACTAAGACTGCTTTAATGTAAAGACATCTCTGCCACTGGAGTCCTCCTGTCATTTGGTTTTGAAACTTTCTAAAAAATTCTTAGAGACAGAATAGATAGCATGCTTGAAATCCTACAGTTTCCTACAGCAGTGAAAACATTTATCAGCCATCAGCTGGATAATATACCAGAGAAAAACATCCCAGTGATAAGTAGAGCAAATCTTGAAAGACAGATAGGCTGCAGAAACATGCAACCCTTAAACTGGAGCAATACTGTTAAAAAAAAACACCACCTCAATACACACACCGGGTTTCTACCACAGTGAGGTTCCCTTGCAGGTATAAATATCTATTAGAATACTTCCTATAAAAATGATATAGCAAGGATTTCAGACTGATCATAGGTAATGGTTCATTTGCACAGTAATACCAGCATGACTGGTTCCTGCTCAAATACACTGTCTTGCAGAAACTTAATTCTTTCATCATCATGCCTCTTCAAACAAGCAAAAACTACAGATGCTCACAAGGCAGGTATGAGGGAGATAAAGGAACAAGGCTGATAAAGCTCAGCTTTCCTGAGCTAGACCCTTTTTTCTTCTTTTCTCAGCCAGAAAAACATGCAACACCTGGGAAAGAAAAGGGAAAAGCCATATAAAGGGGAATACGTAACCTTTTACATTTGCGCAGTGATTATTTCTTTTAAGGGTCAGATACCATCTTTGTTTCCTTGCAACCAGGGGAGGGAGATGGAAGTCAGATACGCATTGGGAAATCTGTTTATTTGACATGTAAGCCCTGTAATACTGCTTCTGCAAGTGCATAGGAAGAAAGTCACATAGAGAATAAGACCAGTCAATTCATTATTAAATCTTCATGAAGTGTCCATTTTTCTGATGCATCTGTGTTTCATTTTTCTACCTCACCTCAAAATCTCTCTCCTCAAGAAAGGATCTAAAAGCAGCAGTGTAGATCATTCTACACGTTTCATGCCACATGTGATGTCTAAGTTTACTATCCATAAATTTAATAGAGTGTTTTGATACCTAAAAAGTAATTTTACAGATAAGTAGATAGAAAGCCAGAATGAATTCAAAGGAATACTGACATACAGGTTATCCCACTTTTGGATGCTTAATGGATTATAAAACTTTGAGCTTCTGCTTCCAATATATAAAAAGGGAATTTAAAAAGTCATAACAGCTAAACAAGAAAACCTGAAATACTCTCCTAAAACATTAGTATGCCTTCTCCTTTATATGTCTAGAATATTTTGCATGTTTATAGAACTATTAGCTCATTAAGGCAAGCAAGGTACACCCAAAAACTGAAAATTAGAGGGAGTAACATTTATATATAACCTGGAACAGCACACTTACAACCTCCTGCTACTTCATAAAAGTCGAAGGACCACACTCTTTTTAAGTACATAAGCGTAATTCAAAAGCCAAACCAGTTCTGATTACAGTTTTGTGTTCCGATAGCTCATCTCTTTAATCTGGTTTTGTTTAGTTCTTTACACTGATGACAAGCAGGATGCTATGGTTGAACACTACTCCCTAGTCAAAAATAGAGACAAGCATCATTATCATCTATTGCTAGTAGTAAATAAACTCAACAGGAGTTCAGATAATCCAAGTACATATATTGCCTTTCAAATTCAATAACTGCTTTATTTTCCTTCTTTCAAACGATCAATTGCTCATTGAAAACCTTAAAAAAAAAAAAAGGTTATTTTTTGATGGGGTTTTTTGGTGGTGTTTTTTGGGGGGTTTTGTTTGGAGGTTTCTTTGGTTTGGTTTGTTTTGTTTTGGGGAAAGGGAACCGCTTTTGTCACTACACAAAGAAAACAGCAGAAAAGGTACTCCCATGGACAGAGTCCGTTAAAAATCAGATTATTTCCACAGCATTCCCCTATTATTCACCTCCCAGTAAAATACGTACACTCATTGTCTCTGTTTGAATGCCTATTTTTATCCGATTGCAGCTATATGGTCATTTTTGTACTTATTACTGAGTTACTAAGTTTTTTTTCTTCCTTCTTCTAAAGCATGTTTTTCTGTTCTCAAAAACTGGGCCACATGCCTCTGAGGAGAAAGTAGTGCATTATTTCATTCCCACCTTTTCTTCTTTTTTGGCATCTCTGAGGCCTGCTATGCCCAGAAGTGCTTCCACTCAAGCTGGACCATCAAATCAATTATCACAGCAGTCTGCTTTCTAAATATGAATGGCAATGAATGACAACAGGCAAGGCAAACTTTCAGCTTTGATTTGTCATTGGTAATGTAATTTTTTTTTTTGTTTTATAGATGTTTGTTATAGCGGCAATTTGACCAAACTCTTCCCCTGCTGTCAGCAGCTGCCTTATGTAGATCCCAAGAGAAAAAACTTCACCTATGCTAAGTCACAGGCAGATGAAAAAGTATGGGATAGAGAACCAGTATAAATATTTTTTTATAATCTTTTATTATGATCATTACTGTCAATGAAAAAATGCACAATAATATTCCTAGATGTTCCACAATTTCAAGGTGCAAATGCTTTTTATTGCTATCGCATCACTTCACAACACAGCTCCATTTACAGAAATCTGTTTCAGGTTCTTGCAGCCAGAATTAACATGGCCTTGTGATGATACTAAAAGATTAATTACTGTATAAAAGCATTCATGTATATGAGTTGAAATATAAAAAAATGCAAGCAAAACCAATAAATTAGAGAAAAAACAAAGAAGTATTATCCCTTATTCACTATCATAGTTTGAAATGGATGGTTTCTCCAAAGAGGACTGATTTATTGTTTTGTTAAGAAGACAATTAAGCTACATAAATACAAAAAGTGATTTTGAAAAATATATTTTTAGCACTTTCCTTCACTGACACTACGTTCAAAAACGTACAAACCCTGTAGTTTACATTAAAAGCCCAAACAGTAGTAGTTTATTTCTGCAGTCACAGACAAGGAAAAAAAAATCTAACACAAAAACCCAAACCACTTAGGTTCTTTTAAAACACTCTGATTGAGAGTCAGGGAAGTTTAATGGTACCACCTAGTGGTGTCCAAAGACAAACAGACCAAGTGGGCATCCTATGGACAAGCACTATGAAATCTTCCTAGACTCTTCTCCCAAACCCCAGCACTGTTAATGCCCTGATGTTAACCCTGCCATCAGATGGCATTTTAGCACAAAGCACTATTTGAAAGGTTCTACTTGGGGAAAGCAATCGTCCTTTTCTTTCTGCATACATAGTATTCTAATCTTATTACATAAAATGGACCATAACTGATTTCAAAACAGGCACTTCTATTTAAAATGATTTTGTCATGCTATTTCTTTGACATTTAAAAGATTATGCTTTAAACAGCATGAGGCTACAGCAAAATGAAATCTTACACTATTTCATTCATCTGGAAATAAGACTTCGTGAAGATTCTCCTTAGGAGGACAAACAGACTCCCAGCACGTGAAGCAAAAGCAGTATCAAGTGACTGACATTTAAAACAAAGATCCCCCTTTTTTCCCCCCACAGATGTATCGCTAAATAATACTTGAACTTTCCACAGATAAAGACTACACATAAATAACTTTAATGCATATCATATTCAAACAAAACTGATCCAGAAAAATACTGGTTTGGAGGGGTTTTTTAAAGTGTGGTTACCTTTTTTTAAAAAAAAACCAAACAACTTTTCCTTTTATGCTTCTGGTATAAACAGTGTTTTATTGTGACTAAGGTTTGCACAGAGAGGCTTCCATTGCTTCTGATTAGCCCCAAAAAACATAAATCCAAGGAGAGTGCAATTGCAAACTTTTCTGTATGGGGTAAAAAGATTGTCCATGACTGGATGAGATGACAGGCAAATTAATGGCACATATACTGGGAAAAGACAGACTTCTCCAAGTGCATAGTAAACAAATGTGGATTAAAACATTTTTAGACAACAAAGTGGTATGTTCAGTTTTGAAGCTCTTTATTAGAGTTTTCATATGCCTGTAGGTCCATCAAATATTTAAAGGATCAGCTTTGAATTTGTACAAGTTATTCAGATCGGTTATTCACTTGCTTAAAATTAATTTTAATAGTATACCAGAACCCAGACAAGGTCATTTTCTCCTTAAATCATAGTAGTTCCCCTTCTGTGTGCCTTCTAATTGCTAAAACATTGAAACTTCCACAATTACTTGTTATAAAATTCTGTGTTGTTAAAGACAAGAAGTGTGTTGCTGGACCTTGTGCTAACAAAGGAGGACTGGTTGAGGCAGCCGTGGCTGCAAGTGTCAAGTGGATGGGACCAGACTCTTTTCAGCGGTGCCCAGCAACAGGTCAAGGGGCATTGGGTACAAACCAGAACACAGGAAGTTAAATTCAACATGAGGAAAAACTTCTTTATTTTGAGGGTGACAGAGCACTGGAACAGGCTGCCCAGAGAGGCTGCAGAGTCTCCTTCTCTGGAGATACTCAAAATCTACCTGGATGCGATCCTGTGCAAACCTGCTCAAGGTGAATCTGCTTTAGCAGAGTGGTTGGATGAGGTGATCTCCAGAGACCCCTTCCAATCCCTGCCATTTCGTGATTCTGTGATTTGTGGGTCCTTTTTTAAAAAAAAACAAACCACAAAACAACAAACCCAACACCTAGTTCTCTTCTATAGCCAAGGAGCAAGTTCTTTCTGGATCAAGCTAATTGAACAGCTTAACAAAACCAAAACCAAACCCAAACCCAAACCAAAACAGAAACCAACCAACCAACCAAACGAAAAGGGTTTTCTGCTGGGTACTTTAAATGCTCTCTTAATAAAGCTGCTTTCACTAAGTGAGCATGTCGAGTTCATGTACATGAACTTGAAGACCACACACCCTAGTTTCAATGACTTACATCTACCAACTGACAGAGTGACAGTCTTTGGTAAATGACTGATTTAAACTCATTCTTCTGCATGCCTGCAGCAACAACAGATACCTTAATTTACCAGCTGAATAACAATAATAAAAAACCCATACTTAGCTAAAGAGTATTAATATCTCGCTTGTGAAGACATTTTTAAGATTATCTTTTGGAATTAAGCAATATCCTGAAATCGAAAATGTTAAAACACACGTGTAATTAAAAATTCTTACAGAGTATTACTTATAGCAAAGCATAATTAAATATACATATTTCAGAATATACAGCACTAAAAGATAGTTTAAATTAACCAAAACACACTACATTTGAGTGTATTTTGCCATGGAAACAAATTCCTCAAGCACAGGAATGTGAGCTGCAGCCACATTTACAAACCATTTCATACTGCATGCAAGATGGAAAGGAAGGCTTGGAACATTTCCTTTGGTCCTCTCCAATTGCCATATGCCAGTTGTGAATTATGCTTCATAAGATAAATAACTAGTCAAGAGTGAAGATATGAGCTGCTTTGGAGCACAACCTCAGGCCTGATGGGCTGACTACCTGTCAGATAACGTTGGAAGGATGTGTATAACGTAGGATTATGTCTGAAAAGGTTGACAGACCACAGATACATCTCTCTAAATCAAACACTGTATGTTTAGCTAAACTCAGTGAACTTTAACTAATTAGCCCATCATTACAGTAAATTCGTACTGAATAATTTTCAAAAGGCTAAATCCAGAGCCTATAGTAGATATACTTAACTTGAAATACTGATGGGACAAGCAAGCTATTACAGAAGATTTCTTCCTAAAAATGTCAACTGAAAAACCAGAAAAAACTTTGTTATCCTAATTGTTCAAGATTGTAGAAGCCTCTTCTACAAAATATACTTTAAAAAAATGTACATACACAGAATAGCTTACCCTGCTAGAGCTGAAGGTGGAAATCAAAAGGTTATGCAATACTAGACACATCTTATTTTCCAGTACATTATGTACTTTATATCAAGTTCTAAATTAATGAAAGAAATATTGAGGAACAGGAATTTCACTTGAAGGAAGGAACATTATAAAGATATTCAAATCTATAGGATAAATGGTGAAAAAAATTCAGCTAAAATCAGAATTGCAACAACACTTTTTTCTGTAAAAAATATTTTTTAAGACAAAAACATGTTTATCATTCAGTTTACAGTGGCATGAAAGTGTTCTTGTTGGAATAGGGTATACACAACAAATGCAGGAAACGTTGAAGAACAAACAGAAATCTTCTGTGCTTGGTAACCACAGCAAGGGAGTTGTTAGAACTGTGCCTTGGACTTCCAAAGGTCCTCCTTTCTTTGTTACTTGTGAAACAGGCACTCATAAAAGATCAGGAATTACAATACATTAGAGGTGGAGCTGCTTTCTGGATAAGCATCTCTTTCTGGATAAGCTCTCTTATTCTCTGGATAAGATTGCACTTGAAACATAACGTGATGGGAGACTATTTGTCTAACGTATATTACTGTGTTTGCCCTTTACAGATTACTACTTGTCTCTTTCAAAAGAGCACAGAAAGGAGGAGGAGGAATATGCAGCCTCCAGTTCTTTATGCATTTCAGAGAACAAAAACAAAACAAAACGTCTTTCCAAGCTAAGGAGGAGATTAGTTCTCCTACTACCCACAACAATTCTAAAAGTGAATTGTGGTCAGTTTATAAGGGTCACTCCAGCACAAAGTATCACAATTTGAATGCACATACTTATCTACAACACATAATGATGCATTCAACACTTACTTGTCCTGTTCTCCTTGTTCTCCTGTTTGTTTACTATCACCCAAGATCACATTACTTCACCATCTACATAAATACAACCACCAAATTCCTGAGCTCATTTTTAGCAAGATAAATGAAAGCACTTGTCTGTATTTCAATTTTTGGTATAATCTTTACAGAACACCAGCTGTTAATTTGATTTATAGGTAAAAGATTAGCTTTTATATGTACTTTTTGGAAGAGAACTTCTGTTCAGATTCCACCACTATTTGTCACTGCTTTTATAATCAAGTAATCGAGTTGAGGATTTCAACTACTTCGAACATTCCCACAAACATAAAAGAATTATAGATGCAATCTGCAGGGTACTAGTTTCTGTATTAAATGCAACCTGTTAATAGCTGAAGCTGAATGGTTTTTTTTCTTGTTTTCAGACTGCTTCTATTGAGATTAACCTATTTTCTTCACAAATGAGCAAAAATGATGTTTTAGGAATAAATGCGTCTTCATATTTTATAAACAGAACGGATCATAAAATGTGTCACTGAAGTAAAGCAGCCCTTTTACCCAACATGCATCTGGATTCATGGCACTCCTTATAATACCAATGAAGTTATACACAAGAACCTGGTTATGTATTGTGGCTTTAATTCAAAAGGTCTGTCTAAAAATGCTGCATAGCTTAGGAAGTCTGACAATTGTTTCTAATTGTGCTTTCTGTCATTTATTCTACTATATTCCCCCTTAATCCCTGGAAGGAAAAAATAATCACATTTTAAGGAAGGCTCCTACTTTCAGTTAAAATAAGCTGTGTCATATTCAAATTGTGCTAGTCCAGAGCATAAAAGTATTTTATGCTAGAAAACACAAACCGTTCCTACAATATTTTCCAAATGTACCCTACCTACTGTCCTTAATAGGTCCACTTATGAGTAACATTTAAAAAGTCCTTAGCAGTCTAAAGTTATAGCCATCCTATTTAAAGATGACAATGTGCAATTGAAATACACAGATATTTTTCCAGGTGTTATACACTTCCATATATGTAATTCTCAGAGTAGCATTGCTTTATTATCAATATTTTGCAGAAGCCTTCCTCTCAGATTGTGTTTTAGTGATACTTTAAAAATCCTCTTGCACCATTTTATTTTCTGAAATGTTTTTACCTTTTAGCAGCATTAGGATAATTTCTCCAGTGCACATCACTAAAAGAGAACATAACTGAAAGACAGCTAGAGGGTAAAGAATTTGGAGGAAACATTTGCAGTTTGCTTCAAGATATCTGGAAGTTTTTCCACACTACATGAGCATCTTTGAAACAAAACACATGAATACCTAGTCTTACACTGATCTTTCCGTTCTTCAGTACAAATGGACTGTAAAGAAACTGTAACAGAAAGACTGTAAAGAAAGGCATGGGAGATGTGTTTTGGGAATCTGGAAAATTCCAAGGCACATCAAAATTTTAACAGATCCTAGACTATTTTTGTCATGTTGTAACTATCCTACTGGGTTGGGTAATGACTATATTCGGGACTACATGGGACAGATCATACCTCTAGGAGCTGCAAGCACTAAACAAAGATATTTGTGGGGTTTGTTGCTTTATTTGTTGTTGTTGTGTTGTTTTGGCTTTTTTTAATTTAAAAAAACCAACAGATTTTATCTCTCCTTACAGAGATTTTTGACAATTTAAAGTGTTGCTTTCCTGAAAATGTCAACAGATTTTTCTGAGTTCAGGATTCTAGTCACACAAAAGAATGGAAAATTGTGTTTATGATGTTACTACTGACATCTGGAGGGTAGAATGTACTCCAAAAATCAGGCAAAAGAAGAATTGCCTGTAAGTCAGCATAATAAATGTCATTCTCTAAGAAGTTTCAGGCAGAAAATGACCAATTGCTTAGTAAGAAACACAAGGTGCTTTATGTTTTGTTAGTCATCTCCTTTGCCCTATAATAACTAGTTTAATGTTAAGTTTTACTTTTATTCATGAGAGCTTATTGTATTCATCCTGTAAGAAAATAATACTGCAGGTATGTAGACAGAGCAAGTATGAGACAATCACAGGAAATTACAGATCATTAGGTGCCCAAGTTCTACAGAAGAACAAAACCTACAAAGGATGGCATCTAATGACCTGTATCTAGAAAACTATCAGTGATAACTCAAACCCAATCTTGATATTATGTGAAGCTTCAGTGTAAAAAAAGAGTCATACAGACAACTTCAGGTAGCTCTCTGATCATTACATGTTCCTGTGATATACCAGCAAAGCAAAAACCCACATCATTTATACTGTTCTGGAAGACAAACAAAAAACCAACAGACTATAGTGTACTGAAGCTGTTCAGGATATTTTTACCACCAAATCTGTACATATGGGCACTCCCTCTCACACACATCATCTTACCCCCATATAGCAAGAGATAAATGTTTCAGTGGATATTTAAATACACAGGTGTTGTTTGCAAGTGTGTGGCCTTAATATCAAATGACAAGGTCAGCTATGCATTCACATCAGTCTCTACCTATAGGCTCATCCATACCTGTACTTGTGTGGTACATCACATCTTGCTAATATGTCTTCAATACCTGGCAACTGATACTCAATCAAGTGCAAAATGTTTTTGTTTTCTCTCTCATTTCTCTCAATTTTATACTCCATTATACTTCGTGGCTAGAATTACAGAAGTTTTTGCAGACCTCAGACCATATCTCCATACCATGAAGGAACTCTAAAGGTTTTATGTTCCATTAGATTGCTTTGTCTTTCAATGTTCCATCCTTTCAACTACTATTCTAACAATGAGAGCTCTAACAGAGACACAATTCCAGTAAACTACTAAAACAGCTTTTTAAAAGCTTACACATACCCTTAAATTCTCTCCCCTCACCGCTAAAAAGCTTTCCAATTCTTCAACAATGCATTTTAAAATATTTTCCTAAGAAGTTTAAGCTCAACACAAAAGTAGACTCGAGCTCCATTCACTTAGATGGTATGTTGCTACTGCTTCAAAACAAACAAACAAACAAATAATGATTGCCTTCAGTGAAGAGGTTTCATCTCTTTCTGAAGAGTATATTCCTTAGTAATCCACCTTGTAACGAGCAACGTTTACACAAAGAAATTATGAAGCATCTTTGTAGTGTCTGAAAAAAGTGATAAAATATTTTTTCAGGAGTGAATCATCACCTATCATCTGCCTTTTTTTTTCTCCTTTTGGTGATTTGTTTGTTTGTTTTTTTGTAAGGAAACCAGGAAATCTCCAAACAGTCGATTCAACACCGTGCTAGATTTTAATCAGCCTCCAAAAAAGAAGAAACTTTGTTTTGTTCTCAAATCAGCTTAATTCAAACTCAAACTATGCTCTTTTGTGTCCTGCATCCAACTCCATTTTATACATAATTCTTGCAGAGCTTAAAGCTACATAATTTGACAATGTAACTTGATTACAGAAGGAAAATGCTGTACCCCCTTAAATTGGATTATTTCTCCCTCCCTCTTTTGCAGAGCAAAAACCCCAATTACATTCTCAACTGCTTAGTCTCACTGACAGCTTCTCTACATTGACCTAACCAACCTCTCAGCCCAAAAGCATTTACACATCCCCTGGTAAGTGGTGAACTGAAGTTTCACCTTCAGCATTGTCTCATAAGCCACCAATGAGATCACTGTAGTCCCAAGGTCTCCGAAGAAACCTCACTTGAAGATAAGCTCCTGCAGTTTGTCAAGAATTTTTTTTCCTATTATGTTATTTTACAAATCTGTTATCTTTAAAATGAAAAAAAAAATCCTCATAATAACTGCACATTTTCCCTATTTCAGTGTGATGTGCCTATTTGTATTGTAATTTTATATACCTGGCTTCCTATCATTTAAATAGAATCCTCTTCAACAACAGAACAAATATTAAATGCATACCCAACGATGATTCTGGCTTCTCACACAATGACATCACTGCCTAACTACTAATACGTGTCTACTGCAAAGATGGCATCAGTACTTTGTAACTAAACACTATTATTTGGGGTATACTGAGCAGAGAATCTCATTTTTTCCTGATAATGCAACATGAAAATTAGGATTTCCATTACTTGCCATAACCATTACTTGGTTACATAATAACCAGTAGGGTGAATATTGTCTTTGCAGACTGTAAACTAATTGAGCTGTTACAGTGAAGATGAGAACCACGTGTAAAAAACCTGGGACAGTCTGTTGTTGAGGCTAGAGGACTGTCAATTCTACACTATGTGCCTAGAACAGGATGGAACACAAAGCACACCTAGGTGCAAAAAAACCACTCTGACCTAATGCCAGTTAAATTAATCTGCTACCAAGCCATACATTGCAACACTGATTTTCATCTCTTTCCTTTCCTTCACATTTATTATGTATATATATTAAAATATTAAAGCCAGTGAAAAATTTAAATGTCCAAAAGCAATTAAGTTAGCCTTGCATATAACTCATTACTACTCACATAGTCACAGAAATGAATGCAAGGATATCCTTTCTATGTGGGTAAAAGTAGTTTCTCTAACTTTAGCTACCGCATACAGATGCAGCCAAAACTCAGCTATCTGTCCCTAGAAATGTAGGCCTTAACGTCTAGCAAGACATACCTCATTAAAATAGAACAGTTTTCAGATTCAGAAAAAAAAATTCAGAGCTGTGGGCAACTTCCAACTCATAGAAAATTCTACCACGTGAACCTAGCAGCCTCCTTCTGGATTACACTTTTTGAGAGCCTGGTTACTATGAATAATTCTCTGGTTTTCAGAAAAGCTTTGTTTTAGTTCTAAAAATCTATTTCACAATGTAAGACATTCAAAAAGGCTTTCAGAATTCTAAAGGCTTTGAGGAACTTCAGAAGCAACTGTGCCAAGTCAGCTCCCAGAAAAAGAAACTCCATAATATATGCTCTGTATTAAATCCATAGCTGCTCTGGGTACTTGCAGAGTCCTATGATGAAACAGACAAAAGCAATTTTAAAGAAAGAAATATATCCGTTTCAATGTCCAAAGCAACTGGGCACAGTCCTCCAAATGGCTGGCATGGGCTCAGATGTTATACAATGCAACCTACAGATGTCATGATGCTGCAGAATAACCCTCACTACTCCCACGTAATTCTCATCATCATCAGAGGGCAATGTGTTTTTACTTCAAAAGGCAACAGGCACTCTGCCATGTCCTAAGTCACAAAAATTTAGAACTTAAAATTTTACAATGAAAGCATGAGAACATTTTTCCAGTTTTAGTATTTTGAAAACTTAACACTGGTATTGCCTTATTCATCAAATTGTCCTAAGATTCCAAAATATTAGGTAATGCTTTTCCAGAAGAATTTACAGAAAATACTTTTCATACTATGCAGAAATGCATTTTTAAGCACCCACACTAATCAAAGCAAGGGGCACATAACTTTCCTTAGCATTGTGTCAGATATTAAATGTTTTATATGAATGACAAACTGAGATGTAATTAGTGACAATTATATACCACCATCTTTTTGAAGGACATTTTTTTAGAATGTGCATGTGCCATTGCCATTTCATAGCATATTTTCATTTATTCAGATATAATTCTTCTCAGGAAAGAAAAAAAAATTGAAATGGCAAGTGTGGCAGATGCACCCACCCTACTAAAGATCTGAGAAAGACCCAACAAAGCAGTGCTAAAGTTCCTGGCCCGGGTGGCGCCAGGTCTGCCTCCCCCTCACAGCTCATGTCTGGGCCACACAGTGGGGGTCAAAGGCGGGAAAGTTGGGGTCCTCAGCCAACAGGGCCTGACACGACCATGGATTGACCACAGAGCAGATTCGACCAGGGTATAAATGGGGCCCCGCCGGATAACTCATTGGAGTCGGTCCTCCTCGGAGCAGTGGGTCTGCAGTCGGGGACTCTCCCCTTGAGTTGGGACACCACTTAAGGTAACTTCTCGAGACTGAGAGCCCTCCCTTTTTGGTGAGTGAGTGAGTGCACATTCTGGAACTTTTGGCCAAAACTTTAAGAATTCTTAACTCAGCTGTGTCTGGTAATATTCCCAACCAGCATATCAAACCTGTATTTGTTGAATGTCAGTGGGATGTCGTCTTGGTGAACGAAGTTCTGTCTGCTTCATTTCAGTTGCAGATTAAAGCTTGAGTTCACTACTTGTGTGCATGTAGCCATGTTGGTGCGATTCCGTGACAGCAAGTAACAATTTGGGATTACACAAAACAGCAGCAATATATGGAAAGTTTAGAGATCACAGTGCCACTTCTCTACATCTGTCTGGTTTACCAAATATCCGTTAAGTACTTTGCACACTATGTCAACATATGAACAAAATTATGCATGCCAAGATCAGAGAATCAGTTTGAAAGACAACTAATCAATCACCAGTACTTGCTCTAGAGAAGGGTAATTAACACAATAACACAGGTTAAAATAATTATTCAAATGGATACAATTCTTGATTTTTTGTCTTTATGGCCATACAATTATTGGTCATGATGTGTTTCAGAATGTTGTCCATCTAAAAACCTGGAGAATCCAGTCTAAGCAGACTGGAGGTTAAAGTCTGTTTTTTATCCCTCCCTTTTTTACCACTTCTCCTTCATTGTGCTTTTAAGTAGAATTCCTCTGAAATGCCAAGTAAAACCTCTGCATGCTACAGCTGCTGCTTTCATGTTAAGCCACCAGTATATTATATTATCTAATATTACTGCTTTAATTACAAAAATCGTAAGCTAAAATGCATACACAGTGAAAACAGACTGTACCACAAACAGCTATTTTTAAATAGCCTTGGGACTGTTTATGGAGCTCTCTGGACTAAAGTAATTTGCTAAGACTCGATTTGAATGGTACTCTAAATAGGTTTTCCTTATACAAACCGTATTTATAATTAGCAATAAAAGCAAACTTAAATCTCACAACAATGCCTTGATGGCAAAACCAGTAAATTTATTATTAGCGATCCTTGTTTAGCTCTTGCTATTATATAATTCTACAGCACTTAGATCGTATGTGTTAGTTCATCATTCCTGACTCTAAGCAAAAACCTCCATTATAACTGAGGTAGCAAAACATGCTTTAAGCACTCAACTTCTCAAATTAAAAAAAATCTTTACCACAGGATGTTTACAAAGATGACCAAATACATTTAAAATACATACTGTTTTTTAAAAACACTTTAGACAAGTGTTTTTATAGTCTGTTATGGACATTTCTAACTTTGTAACAGATACTTAATGATAAAGACAGCAAACAAGGCTACTCAAATTCCATTTCAGTTCAGCACAAATAATGATCTGTTACAAGTGCACCTACCACATTTTGGGATTTTAACCCTGATAAACCTTCCTATGAATTCACAGAGAGATGCAAGCACGTCAGAGTAAGCTCATTTACAAAAGCGCCAAATGATTCACAACGCTTTCAGTAAAGCAGATGTGCTTTGACTGAAGTTTGTATCTGCATGTGTTTTAGGTAAATAAGGATTGTGCACCCAGAAACCTAACTCTCAAAAATTTATTTAATAAAATCAATGCAAAGGTAACATAGAAGTCAGCCTTTAACTTTAAGCATAGCTATGTGCTCAATCAAAAGACAAATTTCCCAAAACTGCAACCTTTTAATTAGAATTCTGATGAACTTTGACATAAAATATGCACTTACTTTTGTATTAAAAAAATATTTAAAATTAAAGGAAGTGTCTGAACACCATCTAAGAATTATCAAAAGTCATTAAAAAGCAGTAATATTCCATTGCCTCAACTCCTTTGTATCTTACAGAAGTTAGATAAGTGGTGGCAGCACTTCAGATGGCTTGAATAAAAGGTTCAAATTAGATGCTGAAACTGAAGAAAGCAGGTTCATTCCTTCTCATTCTCTCTCGAGGCGTACTGCTAATATAGAAATAGTAATAACAATGTTGTAACTAAAGTCAAACTCCAAAATTCTTAAATTGTGCCTACTAT
This sequence comes from Mesitornis unicolor, assembly GCF_000695765.1. NCBI lineage: Eukaryota > Metazoa > Chordata > Aves > Mesitornithiformes > Mesitornithidae > Mesitornis > Mesitornis unicolor. The sequence continues at coordinate 8,339 of NW_010174305.1, read as the reverse complement.
CTCTCTCACTGTGCTGATTTCATTTTGATATATGGATTAAAAAACAACCCAAAACATGTACCACATGACGACCCTAAATACTTCATAAACATACTTTACACTGCAATCTAATGCAGAAAGAACCAGACTACAGAAATAATAGCATATATTATCACTGCAGTTGCAATAGTTTGGATATATAGGAGGGGACATTAGTTATTAACAGTTCTGAAAAAATCCAACTTAAATTCCATGGCAAAAGCATTAGCAGCTTAACAGAATGAACCCTAACAGAATAGTGAGCTTTGTGCAGAAATTTGCTTAAATTAATATTGGAGAGAAAATATTCTATAATAATATCATGCCCCAAGGCCAGAAAATAGGTCAGGGATAATTGGTGCAACAGTAGTGCCGGATGCACATTTTAAACTTGTACCCTGTGATGAATGCCACCTAACACTGTACTTTATTATACTCTCATTCCAATATTAGCAAACTTCCAAAAAGTACATTTTTGGAAGACAAAGCAACATTTGTAGAAACTGATTTCTAATTATTATTTTATAGCCTCTATAAGCAAAGCAATCTACTGAAATTACAAACTCTATACTTAAAATCCAGTAGCTATAAGCAATAAAGATGCAGTAATAAGCTTAGGAGAGAGAAACCACACAAACTTTTTTCACATTGAAAAGAATACATAAAAGTACAATTAAATGAAAAAGTGGGGAAGGAGGACATGAATTTTTTATTATTCCATGATCTGATAACAAAAAATATTTTTACTGGAAAAGTCTATAGTTTTAATGTAACCCATTAAAGTTCAGCTTTTCATTTAGAGGCTTAGCAAACATAAACAACATAGTTAAATGTATTCTAATGAGTTTGTTAACCTGTCTGTACATTTCACCAACTGTTTTTTGGCCCAGTAAGAAAAGTGTGATATTGAGTAATTCCCCCTGTGCAGGGCTGCCGTTCTAGACAAGCAGAGCACGATTCCCTTCCTATCTCTCACCCAGCCAGTCTCTCTCTCACTCTTTATATATTATAAAGACACGACCATGTGAGCACAAATATATGCTACAAGGTACACACACTAGTGAACTCCGTAAAAAGGGCTAATTGAACAGGTAGATCTTCTACCAAAGATGGCAGAATGACACTCTTCTGGGGTAGCTGTGAGCCTTTAGTCATTTGAGCTCTGTTATCCACTGAAAATGATGCCTCCAAGGTCCAGTGTACTCACCTAAACTGAACACGTCATTACAGAGGTTTTTCTTTTGGAAAGTTGTGAGTTTTTTTCCTATTCAGTCAAACTGATCAAGAACGCCACTAGTAGTGATGCTCCAGTTTACTCCTTTGAGTTAATTTACTCTGGGAAACTACTAGAAGAAAATATAACAAAAGCTAAATTTTTATGGTCTACTGGTTGTAACCACTGAAAGGATTGTAACCTTCCACAGTTTTAATTTTCACCCTTAGCAGAGTAAGTAAATTTGCAACAAAACAGACTTAGAACACATACACGAAAGTGTATGCAAGTGAATTTAACTGTATTGCTGAGCAGTATTTTGAGACATTTTTTTGTTTCTGGCGTTTTTTAGTTTATTTTGGTTTTTGGCCTTCTGTAGGGGCTACCTGCTACCAAGCAATTACTAAAACTGCAAAAAGTAAGCAAGCAAAAGTAGTTTTTTCACCTCTCTAGATCTAAACTATTGATATGGGGAATGTGAAAGTCATAACTGACACAAAAATGAAATCTGCGTCCAAACAGGCAGAAGACAATGATTTTTCTCCTCAGATTATAACAGCTACCAAGACAAGTCCAAGGTCAAAACTTTGCTGTACAAGTCTAACTTTCAAAACAGCAGCACTTATCTTTGTCTTTTCTGCATGTTAAGAATACATACTGATTACAGAGAGCACAACAAACTGTCAGTAATGCACAGGAAACTCCTACCTTGTGTAGGAGTCTATATCATCTATAGACAATACTATAACATTTGCTCTATGCTTGCCAATCACAACCCAAAAGACCCAATCTATTTTTTCTATACCTTTTATTTTTTGTTTCTTGCTCTGAACCACAGAGTTAACTGTTTACAAAAAAATCTCACTGAAGATGAATCTTGCTAGAACGTTCAGAGTTTCCTGATGAGAAACTCATGAGAAAACTGCCATTCTCCCTCCTATTTTTTAAGGACAGATATGGAGGTTTGTTAACATGGTCCCTGCTTTTTAATGCTATACTTCACTGTTCAGAGGTGTCATAGCCATAAAAATATGGCAATATAAGTATCTTCTGGTTTGTAGCCAAGTTACTGACTAGATGTCATCCACGTTCCTAAATCAAATGAGAAAATTTACATAGTTTAAACCCAGTACTTGACTGGGACTAACATTTATTTGCTTCCTTAAAACTTTACATAAAGGTCTTATCCACTTATGAGAAGACTTAGATGGCCAGAGCTTGGAAATGGATTATCTAGACCTTTTCTGACAGTAAGTTCCCCAAAGTTAATCAACTCTTTAAATGTAAAAGCCGGCCCACTGGAATATAAACTGACACAATTAAATTTCAAACACACAGGAAGTGACTAGGCCACAAAGATGGTTGAGAGAGTGGAGCATCTCCCTTATGAGAAGCTGAGGGAGCTGGGTCTCTTTAGCTTTGAGGAGACTGGGGGGTGACCTCATTCATGTTTATAAATTTGTAAAGGGAGAGTGTTAAGATGACGGAGCCAGGCTCTTCTCTGTGATGTCCAGTGACAGGACAAGGGGCAATGGGAGCAAGATGGAGCACAGGAGGTTCCATGTGAATGTAAGGAAAAACTTGTTCAATGTGAGAGTGACAGAGCACTGGACCAGGCTGCCCAGAGAGGTTGTGGAGTCTCCTTCTCTGGAGACATTCAAAACCCGCCTGCATGCATTCCTGTGTGACCTGGTCTGGGTGATCCTGCACGAAAAGGGATTTTTAATTAACTCTGTTGGCTTTTGCTGCAGAGGAGTCACTGGTTTTTGGACCTGGGTTCAGCCATCTCCTTGGCTTTCTCAGCTGCAGCATATTTTGTACAATCTCCTCTAGTCCCTGGGAAGCTTTTGTCACCACTAGGTGACAAATCTGTCCTCAAGCCACAACAGAGAGAGACCATCTCTCACATTGATATTTTTCAAGATATGGAAAAAAATACATTTTGATTGAGGAGCTCTTTCAGTTCAGATCTGAGAGCAGAAACAAGCTCCAAACTAAGAACGATACTGGAATTGTAGCAGAATTCATTTCCTAGTATGAACAAATTACGTAACATATTTTTGGTTTTCATAAGATCAGGCATATGGCAAATTAAAAATAATTAGATAGCATCTTTGCCAGATGAAAGAGGGTAGTAGAATTTGCCTTTACTCTTCTGTTCCTCTAAAAAAAATAAAAAAATAAAGTCAGCCAACATGAATCTAACACCCTAACTCACTGAGAGTTAGGTAGATGCACAGGGTCTATTTATAAAGTAACTCCATTTTGCCAAACCTCCGGGAGCACATATCCCACATAAACTCTAAGTTTTATGTCAAATAACTATTTTTCAACTTTAAATATTTAGGACTAATTTTTACTGTAAGACATGTTTTAAATGAAATATTTCAAAATACAGTATACTACCATGAGTTTTGATGAAAAGTAAATGCAGTTCACAACCTATATGCAACTGGTGGATCAGAAGTAGAGAAGTGAATAGAGGAAACACTGCAGTTGCTTAGCCTTCTCACGTTTTCTCAACATCAAATTTGCAGGAAGTAATAGTTTTTCAGACTAAACAAGTAAACCAGACTAATTTCAATACTATTCTCTCCCCCACGAAAGTGAAGCTACTTCATTGTAATTTAACTTTTATGAGTACACACACTATAGCTTCTTAACAAACCAGGACACATCTAAGAACAGTGCTTGAAATAAAAGCAGCTATATGCCCAAACTCTTACTGGTATAAGAAGCCAATATTTTTTCCAGTGCCACCTACAATAAATTAATTATACTTACAGTTTTAAAGATTAAGACAAACACACTTTGTGCAGCAATGTTTTAAATGCCATTTCAAACCCAATAGGAACCGTTGTCACATCTTAGATCTCATAGCTGTGTGAGGGTAGGGCTACCAAGTTAAAAATCCATGACCACAAAGACTATGCTGAGTTTCCACAGTAGCTCCTTGACCAACAGCAGCTCAATGGTTTTCACTGAAAACTGCTGGTAGATCTATGGAAAACAACTTTTGCCCACTCGCTTCATAACTAAGTTTTTAGAAAACATCTTACCTTGTCCTCTTGGTGTTCGTTTCCTACGATCTCTGAAGGCTGCTCCTGACTGCAAGGCCTCAAGCAAACTATCCATCACTCCGGTCTCATCACCCTCTGAGAATAGAAGAAAAATATTAATCTCAGTGCAACTGAAATCAAACTTCAGAAAGAAAAAAGTAAAAGTGTTGTCAAGCCTACATAACGCTTTCAAATAAGAGATGTATATGTTTTAACGTAATGGATGCTGTCAGTGTTTCAGGTATCACTACCTAGTTTGCGCATGATGCTCTATTAAGCAAAATTGATGCCAATCTTACTGTTCTTTCAACTTAGAAACGTTATCTTGTGCATTATTGATAACACCTTCAGCAGCAGATAGACAACTGCTGGTGAATGACTGCTGTTTCAGTGTTAAATTCTTCTAAGTTCTTCCTGAAGTAGAAACAGGTCATCTCATTTTTTATTTCATCAACGCACACGGAAAATCTGATGAAAGTGGCGCAAAGTTAAACATCGTAGTACTGCAAATATTTTATATGTTGCTTCTCATCTCCATGACGCAATAAGCCTTGAAAAAAAAAGAATTATCTATACAACATGTAAGGCTACATACACCATATGCTACACACAACAGTACACCATGGATGATCTTAAGGTAAGGGAAGGAAATAACAAAGAGGAGAGAATCACACAGTGAAAGTAGATGGCATAACACTTCTTAAAATTCTACTTCTGCTAAATATTTCTCTTGCTTTTTTCACATCCAAGCTAACCTGTAGCCTTTAAAGTGCTAGACTTTATGGTGCATTATGGAAATCTGAGTAAAAAGATTACTCCCTTTTTACGTATTTAAGTCTTTATCTTCCTTTGCATTTCAGCCTGTTAATAACAGTTGATAGCAGCATTTAACAGCATGAGAAATAGAGGTCAAAGAACTGCAATGTTACAAAACTATTGATGATTGCCTCTTTTTCCGTTCACATGTCAGTGTTATAACCCAAAACTAAAACACAGGCTAGACTCAGCAGGTAGGTGGACATCTATTCACATCTCTCAGAGTGGGAAGATAATTACTCTATGCAAAAGATATGCATTACAATAAAACACTTCAGACTGAGTAGGAAGTGTAGGAAGTTAAATGTACATTCAAGACCTGTGAATACACTTTGTATAAACTAATACACACCAAGATGGTATGAAACTTTTAATGAATGTGACTAATACATACAATTAGTTAATAAGTTAGAACATTTTGTGCATAGAAAAATGACAATATCGTTCAATCTTCTTAAAGAACAAGTTGATGAAGTTTATTCAAAAAGACACAAATATTTCAATACTTCATAAATGTTTATGCAGCCTTCTACTTTTTTTTTTCTGAGTTTGCTACTCTACCTATTAAATACTGCAACTGCTAGAAAACACCCTATTTTTGGAGTATCAAAATATGCAATATAAAGACACGTGAATTAAGGAAGCTGTAGAACACGATCAGATTTTTAACTCTTTAAAGTAAAATTAATGCTAGGTGAGGTACTTCACTTATTACCACCTATCTCCTTGATTTGCCTTTTTTTTTTTAACACATCCTATAGCAACTTGTAGACAGAAATCAGAAACAAAGACAAAAACTACCAGAAGTTTCTAAACTGAGAAACTTATTTTCAATATAAAATGTCAGTGGAAATAAAATAAATAATCCTCATTTTTCTCTTAGATATCCTTCATTGTACACAAGGATAGGGCTTTCACCTGGAACAAGTGATTATTTTCTTCTTTCTTTTCCAAGTTGGTTCCAAGCATTAAAGAGACAGCAAATATATGGCATGCATGCAAAAAAACCTGCAAGCTGTTTCCCTTATGAATGGCTCCGCAATGCTTTGATTAGCCTTAGCAAAAAGCCAGATTCACTATAGGTATTAAACAGAATTGAAAAGGCAAGAAAAACTCTTAATCGTTATTTGATGTGTTAACTACAAGCCCAACTTACTTTCATCTGGATTTCACACTAATATCCTACAGCAGTCAGCCTAGCACATACTGTCCGTTTTGAAAATCGGCGTGGTTTCAGGAGGTTACAGTAAGACTTGTCCTTTTGCAGGTCCCACAATTTAAACCTGTGTTAGTCAACACATTTTGGGCATTTTCAATGATAACAATAAAGAAAAAACCATCTTTACTCCTAGGACAATATTATTGCTGTTTACACTGCTGAAGAGCCACAGGCAAGCTGAGAGGCACAGACAGAGAAAAAAAGATAGGATACAATGAACAAATAACGTCATATGAGAGATGAGCAGGCAATTTTAAAATTCAGATACCTAAACCTTTCATAATTTTTGACCAGTTACATGAAACAAAACAGAAGAAGAAAAAGGAATTGTAGTAGACGATAACATGAAAATGTATATGAACAAGACTGGCATAAGCTCCATGAGTGCTGAGGAATAGTCATATTACACACCTATAAACAAAATTTGCTGGGTATAAAGGCAATACTCTGGATTTTAGACTTTGCCATTATAGATAACAACAGACTTTAGGCAAACTAGTCATAGTAAGCATTTAGTATTTGTGTTCATATTTTTATGTTATATAGTGTTCTAAACGTTAGTACTCTGGAATTAGACTGCCAATTTCAAAAAACATGACCTTTGATAGACCATAAAAAATTAAATCAGAACTGAAGATTTGGATGCACAAAAGGATAGGCAGTGAGGGGTGAAAGACAGCATTACAAACAGAACAGTGAGCATTGCTAGAGATGTATAATAATCTCGCCACAGTGAAACTGGGTGAAAATCTCTAGGAAATTAGGGAATAATAAATCCTGGAATAATAAAATAAATTAAAATAATAGAAATAGGAGCCTAAATAACTTCAGGTGCAAGCCAGGAGCTCTTCATTAGGAAATTACCAGGAGGTCCTATATAAAGAGGTGACCAAAGAAACAACAATGTATTACCAATCTGATCAAGGTGTTAAAAAGTCATCATTCTCTATTTCCAGTAGTAGTATAGAGGTTGATTATGGCATTCACAGAAGACAAACTGCAACTGGAAAAGCCTTTAATATACTGAGGAGAGTGGATTCTAACAATAAATGCCTAAGGCATCACAATTCCATTAGACTACATAGAGCAGATACTGAAAAGAGGTACAACAACCTCTTCCTGTGCTTAGAAGCTGTGAAGTCCCATGAGAGAAAACTCATCCCAATGGATAACTTCTCCAAGAGAGGGCTGTTTCAGTACAGCAGCAAACAGAAAAACATTCAGGCTGAGTTAGTGGAAGTATCTTTGCAATCAAAACTGTTCTGGAATGCATTGCCAAATAAGATTGTGGGAATAAAGTAGTCTATTCTACTCTACAATAAAGTAGAGATTCACGGATGAAGCAAAAAATTCTGAAAGAAATTATATGTTATAGCACAAGTAATAGCAGGTGCATAAGTCACAGTCTTTTCAATCCCCTGTACCTAAAGCATCAATCTACAACTCCTTATTGATGGTGTACCCTTTAAAAAGGGCACATAACACAACAAGGAATGAGAGTCCAAGAAATCAACTACTGGCACTTTAGGCTGCTGTGCAAGTTACAGCATGAAGAACACAATTCCTGGGTATCTGTAATTGTGAACTAAGCTTTTGCTTTTGAGCAAATGTTTTTATTTTCAGACGTCTCCTAGTGCAAATATGACCTTTATATGTATGAAGAAAACTGTCCTTCCCAATAATGGTTTGTTTAGAATATTTATCAAGACAAAAATATCTTTGAAAGTGTACAATCAGCTGTGACTAATCTACCTTGGTTTTTCATCACATAATACACTGAATTCAAAACTTTACAATCAATTAGCTGTTTAATTCTCATGTAAGGTACTTCCCAAAGAAGTAAATATCAGAAAAAAACCAAAACTATTTATTTCCAGAACACTATTTTTAATGCAGTGATAGCAAAGGGAAAGACTTTATTTTCATCTCCATGTTGAAATGGCTCTTTTGTCTCTGAGGAACTCTGTTGAAATAGGAAATGGCTACAGAATCACACAATGTTAGGAGTTGGAAG
>NW_010174304.1:0-3407 GCF_000695765.1 Mesitornis unicolor | reverse complement strand
TCCATTTTAGTTCATGAATCCTCCAACAGACCCCAGCACAAAGCTCTGTATGTACTTTCAGCTCTGACACTCAAAGCCCTTTCTGACCTGCAAGATGCCAAAAGTGAAGTACCATCCAGGCACGAGATGTTTGCCCCAGGTAGGACACAAACAAGATACGTAACTGATGCCACCGCGACCAGCAAAGGACAGGCCTGAGTTATCCACCCTCGAAATGGTGATAAAGAAAACTTGTCAACAACACGCATGACAGCTGACCTTTAGAAAGCCAAGGCTTCTACTGTGCAGTTTGCTTCTTGCTTCAAGGCATTGAAAAACCAAAAAATAATCACAGACCAGTCACACTGCTGCAGGTGATTTAGTTTCTCTTGCGAGCATGGGCTCCTACCCAGATTGAGCTGGAGAGATGGTGCTGCAGCCAAAACTCCCAGCAGCAAGGACACCTGGGAACATCCAACCGAGGCTCACTACAAACACACTGTTCTGCATGCCCACTCCATAGACCTGCTCCTGCTCCAGGGCTAAATCACATGGCTATGCCACAGCTGCCCACGCTGCAGTTTCTCACAGACACATGACTGAGAGAACCAAGGCCCAAAGCAGAGCCCCTGCGCAGGCACAGCTGGGGCAGGTGGTGTTACAAACACTGGGAGTGGGTCTCCATGCATTCATTTGCATGCTACAATACCTCACTAAAGAGCTGAAAACCTCATTTATCTGCAAGTGTGACATTCATAGCAATGTATTCCTGCCCAAAGGGTTAAAGACATTCACTGCAGTCCTCCTCTGTGCCAGGCAGGAGAACCAGGCTGAACCAGGATTTTTACTCAGCGCTACCTCTCAAGCAGAAAGCCCAGAGGTATTAATTGAGCGAGACAAAGAAATCTACCTCCTGGAGATGAAAAAGACGTGTGATTTCCGCAAAAGAGAAATTTCCTTCAAGGTCTCTCAGTCTGGGCCCATCACCAAGCTGGAAAAGCCACTCAAAGCTGACCAGAGCTGACCGTGCCATCGTGCAACGAGGGAAGAGGAGCCCTCCCGGATGCAGAGTCCAACAAGTGCAGTTCAGAGTACGGGTGCTCCAGAAACAGCACAAGCAAGGCAGGATTTGCAAGGGAAAAACACAGAGTATACACAAAAGCATCAGTGTGTGCCTGCGCCAGCTCTCCTTACTGCTTGGAGGAGCCCTGCCATGCCAAACCCCATCCGATCCTTCAGAGAGAGAAGCAAGAAAAATATTTAGCCACCCAGCTAATGAGAAAGACTTTCCTGAACAGATAGAAGGCCTGGCTTTCCACAGCTGTTTGTTTTAAAATAAATACCTTCTCTTTAGTTTCTTCCTTTCTTCGGAGCAGAAACCACATTGCTAACACACACACAAACAAGCAGGGATTTCATTGCAGCTAAGTGAGAAGCAGAGTGTATTTTTGCAGGAGTTCTACCAAGCCTTTTAATACATCTGAGCATTTTTTCTTGCTGCTAATGCACCTTTTCATTTCATGCAAGTTTTCAGGCTGCTGCCTGTGATGTGATATGGATGATTTCTGGAGGTAGAAAGAAAAGATCCCCAAGGCTGACAGGTTTGCTGGAGGAACAAGGTCTGATCAAGCTCAGCTGTACAATTCTGGTTGGTCCCCAGACCCATGGAAACAGCTCCAGAAAGATTTCCTGCAGCAAAAAGGGCAATTTTGTTCAAAGTAGATTTTGGGATAATAATAAAAAACACCCATTCCTCTCCAAAACTGAAAGGACACTCTACCACTAAAGGAACATGACATAGAACTAATTCCACATGGTCGTTTGGTTGCATTAACTGAGGCTGGGAGCAGCTTTCCTGCAGCTTTGCCCTGCCAGCTCCCACCCCCTTGGGCATTGCTAGAATAACCCAAACAGCTCACCGGGTTAGCAAAGTGTCTCTCCATCCCTAAATTATTCTTACCATATATTTCAGATACAGTATATAACCCCTTGTTTGCAGTCTTTAAGCACCACCCAAGTATTGCTAAGACCTCAGAAGAGCCATGAGGATAAGGATTACCAGTACTCCCTTCCTTCCTCAGGGGTAAGGCAACTTCCTGAGACACGTCCTTGTCCCAGGGTCATCCCTCTGCACAGGCTAGGGACTCACCCAGCATCGCAGCCATCCTCCTCGATGCTGCCAGCTTGGCTGTGCCCCGGCAGAGCTCCACCACAGCCAGCCCTGGGGACACCAGCTGGAGGGAGCCTATTTTTCCGCAAACTAGAGGACAGCGTTTGCTCCTAGCATTTCCCTGGGGCTGCCCAGCTCAGCCTCTGGTCCCACCACCAGGACACAGTGGCACACGAGTGCTTTGTCCCCAGCACAGACCTGTTTGCATCCAGGACCATCCTCCCCTCCTGGCCAGTCACTCCCAAATGTGCAGAGCCCCCAGCGTGCCCTCAGCCTTGCCAAGCTCCCCATCTCCATTTTCACTCCCTTTCACTGGGTCTCACCGTGTCTGCAAAAAAATGCCAGGGCTCAGAAAAAGCACCAGCCCGAGCTGCCTGGTGCATGACAGACGTTGGCCATTTCCAGCAAGCTCCTCACATGGAGCTGCAGTGTGCAGTTTGGGACTAGGAAGGGAAATGCAGTGAGCTCTGGGGGCTGCAGAGCATCTCTCCTGGGATGTGATAGTGCAAAACTTGCCTTTTTCCACATGCACAGCCAAGCTTCACTTACGTGGGGTTGTAGCTAAGCGCTGTGTCTGCCATGCAGTGGCCAGTACCACCCAAAACCCTGAGCTTCTGGCAGCAGAAGAGCAGCAACACAGGGATGTCACGCAGGGAGGACACCAGAACAAGCCCGCTCAGGATCCACAGGCAAGGAGAACCAGGATGCCAAGATACTGACAATGCTAAGGACACTTTTGCTTATCAAGCAGAGCCACATCTCCCTGCTAGCTTGCATGTGACATAGCTGAGCTGCTGTGAAGTGATCTCTGACCAAGGGAAGAGAACCCGCATCATCGAGTAGGTGCCAGTTTCTCCAGTAAGGCACATGGATTCTTAGAAGGAGCACACCAAAAAGTGGAGCTCTTCAGGACATACCTTCACCATGGGCTTTGTGGCCCTCAGATAACAAATCCTGTGTAGGTTTCAGTTGCCACACTCACCTGGACAAAGTCTCCTGCCCCACATTCACTAGAGCCACAGGTTCACAGCATCCATGTCAAGTACCCTGCTGCCATGCCTCGGCTTCTTGCCGGCGTTTCCCACCACACGAGCTCAAGCCATGAGGGGGATCCTGCTCAGGAATCACACAGGAGCTGTTCCATCCACGATTGATGCTGAAATGAAAGTTTGCTTCTGCACCATTCTCTCCCAAACCAAGGTGTTCCCATCCCTTCTGCTTGGGCCAGAAATGCTTCATTCCAGCCTGCAGATCCAGC
>NW_010174303.1:0-490 GCF_000695765.1 Mesitornis unicolor | reverse complement strand
GTCTTTATTAAGCTAAATTGTAGCCCCACAAATCCTAGTGTTCTGGGCTTCTTTGTGTCCCTGGAAAGCCAACGTTTGCCACCAGGTTTTCTCCGTAGCTGCCCAGAGCCTGATTTCTATACGGCAAATGGTCGACTCTTTATCACACAACCATGCAGCTAGGAATGAAAGCTGTTGCTAAGTTTTTCCTTCCCTAGTAACTGCTTTTATAAGCAAACAAAGCATTGGGCTTTGCCATTCTGAGTTTAGATATCTTGTCCACGTTCTCCTCCAATTTTCATACCTTCTGGTTGGAGCTATCTCTCAAATGGGTATGGTCAAGTTCTTGTTTCAGGGATTTCTTGCTTCCCTGGGAAGACAATGTTTGTGCCAGGCATTCTCTGGAGCTGCCCAGAGCCTCGTTTCATTATGGCAAACGGTCGACTCTAACTCACACCAGAAAGGGGCTAGGAATGACAGCTGTTGCTGGATTTCTCTTTTCTTAGGAACT
>NW_010174302.1:0-520 GCF_000695765.1 Mesitornis unicolor | reverse complement strand
TTAATACACCTGGCTCTCAGCTGCCTTTCTTCTGGGGGGCAGCCAGCCCTCACTGCCCCCAGCAACCTGCTGCAAGCAGGGAGTTGGGGTAGAGACCTCCAGAGGTCCCTTCCCACCCAAATCTTTCTGTAAACTTATGACAGTGTTCAAGCCAAGTTAAAAGGAAAGAAAAAAATAATCAACTTCTCTGGGCAGGGAAGAAGATATTACAGTGAAGGCATTGTGTTGTAGGTGTGTGATGTATTGGTTCTGGGGAAGGGAGAAAGAGCCAGAGGAACAGGGATGAGGAAAGAGGTCTAGGAAAGAGGAAGGTGGAGGAAGATGTGGAAACCCCGCTGCTAAAATATCATCCCATTAGCCTGTAAATCCCAGAGCAAAACACCAGACCCAGGCAGAAGGTATGCACACAGCTCTGTCTCCTCTCCAGCTGCACCATGTCACAAATGATTCACATTCACATGGCAGCCCTGAATTTTCAAAGCAGAAATGCCTACTGCCCTGCAAGCCCTCCTCCACCTCT
>NW_010174301.1:0-6931 GCF_000695765.1 Mesitornis unicolor | reverse complement strand
CCAACTCTCCAGCCTGTCCAGATCTCACTGGCTGGAAGGGACAAGAAAAACTGAAATAAGTATTTCTGAAGCCCAAAAGAGTGAACTGCTTTTACAAGATAGCCAGCATTGTTCAGACAGAATTTCTTTATGCAAGTTTGTGTATGCAGGTGATACGATAGTCACTGTCACGAATGCGAGATTGATTCCTTACAGAAAACAGTCCTTCTTAGAAGGGGTTTTGGAGTGTACTAACATTTTTTTGTATTATTATATATAAAGAAAAGAAGAATATTAAAGTCAGAGTAATAACATTTAGCAAAATATCCAGAACATCTAGTGACTAATTTATTCTCCAGCTTTTCTATTTCAGATTACTTAAGTCATATACTCTGAACTTGATCTTGTAGAATGAAGAGAATATTTACATAAAACAAAAGGCAACTATGGTTAGTATCTTTCTAGCCATCCTAGAAAGGAGGGTTAGAATGCATCTTCAGTGCCATGCTGGTCTTGCAAAGACGAAAGCAAAAAAATATTTATTGTTTGCACTTATTTCTAATTTTTTAATCCATTTCAAGTTACTCAGGTTAAAATTAAATTTTTAAAAAAACATTTCTAATAACATTATGAGATTGGCAAGCAAGTTGATAATTTTGTTTTCTGTCCAGGCATCTGAATGCAAAGTATACACTGAACTTTCATGTTTCAATATTGTAATGCACAATTCAAGACCTTTAATAATGGTGATTCAAGAAAGCAGATTACTCATAAATCCTTAGGAGACGACAAAACCTACCTCCTTAGGAAATAGGAAACACTGCAGTCTTAAAACACTGTTTATCAAGATTACAAAGGTATTGCAAGAGTGAAACACCATACCCATACAGTGTGCATAAACACAAATGGCTATATATTATTAGGCATCTTTCACTTACGTGAATCAGCTATTTATTAGAACAGTGATACCTGCAATGTACTTCGCAGTCACTGTACTGCAATGTGTGTGGCTACTTTTTATACATTCAATGGGAAAACACTGTCAAGGTAATTAGATTTTTCTTCCAAACTCGTTTTGAAACATAATGTGGAAAGATTAACTACAAGAAATCAAATCACTGTTTTAAGGGTGAAAACAGAAAACGTGTCACTGGAATACTGTCACTGCTTTCCTGATTTTTTAGCAGGCACAGAAACATCAGCACACTTTCAGTTATTGACATACCAAACTTTGTTATACACTGCTGTGTTTCTTTCCTTTGCTTCCTGGGATGTAATAAATATACTGCAGATGTCAGATAAAATGTAGAGATATTACTTTAACTTAGTTGGTAAAAAAATATGCTATCTGTTTTAGCCTTTTCTCTTAGCCAGTCTTCTCTATAGATTTCTTCTCTATAATTTAAAACTATCACTATAAAATACTTCCTCTGTGAGAAAATTTGTTTCCTCTGTGTTGACATTATTCCCAAATTACAAACTGAGTTTTTGTTCTGAGGTTTTTGGCCTGCTAAATTGTTACTTTAGATTTCTAATAGTTTGGGGAAAAAAGTATTTATATAGCCATCTCTTTTTTTCTGTTCTGCCTTCATACACAAGTTATGCTAACTTGATTTTTAATGGGAGTCATGAGCTAAATATTAAAACTGGTCTGTGCAAAGAACTGAGTATTTTTAATCTGGTTTGGGTTTTTCCACTTCCTCCATTAGATTTTTGCACTGCTTGTCAAGAAAATTATCAAACTTCAGTAAGCTGTATAAACCTTTCTATGTATTTTTTGAGATCCACTTAAAATACAGGTATGGATTTTTTTATGTTTCCATGGTTTTACCATCACTATTCTAGAACTTGATCGTGAGAAATGTTTTTCAAATTTTGTACCTATATTTATTAATAAGCAGGTAATATTTGCACAGATCTTAAGTTTAAAATAACAGTTTATTTTCCATTTAAAAGTAAGCTTGCTTTCTTCTGTAAAGTGCTACAGATTATGTTTGTATCTCAGTCCCAGCTTTGGAAAGCTAAGAAAATAATATACTGTCCCCAAATACATGACCTTGTATACATCCTATTTCTACTGTCTCATCACATTCTTCAGGATCATATACTAGCCTATACTAATGATGATTCTTGACCTTGTATCATCAATGTACAGATCATGACATTCCAAAAATTTCTTTAAGAAAATACCTTCCAGGTACACATGCTTCACAGTTTAAAGTCATTTGACATGTAGAAATTTAAGGTCTGTCACATTCAAATCTTTGGATTTAGCAGTTATTTTTCATAGTCTATCAAACTTTGCCCTTTTATTTAATCCAAAATTCTGATTACAGTCCTGTCTTTCTTTGATTTGAGTTACATTAAACTTCAACACACAGACCAAGATATTTTTTGTGTTGCTTCTCTAATGTCCTTATTAGAAAAATAAAACTCAGATCTTTAAAACAGCATCACTCCTAATGGCTCAACATGTATATGATGAAGAATTTTTCTTTTTACTATGGCAGTCTACGGGGGGGGGGGGGGGGAGAGAAAAAAAAATATAGGAATGTGTTCTACCCTATGGAAGCTAGATGATTTTACTCTTTCACAATTTCTCACATCAGTAATGCACAACATTGTCTCATCATCTTATATTTCTAACTTTCTTAATTATTGCATACTCCTGAACAACTGTGTTCTAGATAAGACAATTATTTCATAGTATTCCCAGTATCTATTCAGTGTCTGCTTTCAGTAACTTGACTTAGATAATTTTGCTGCCAAAGGAAATTTCTTCTTGTTGAGTTTGCCACTCATTATTTCTTTTCATTTAATGTCTGTCTAAGCAAGTCTTTATGATATCCAGTCAGCTACTAAACTTTCAATTCTGTAATAGAGTAATATCAATAAGGAAAATAAAGCATGTCAATAAATTTTTAACTAGTTCTGCTATTACTATTCTTTTACTCATTTTCATATCATTTATCTGATATTTTTTCTCTTATAAAATAAAAATAAGCATAAATTCTGTGCAAGTCTTTCCTTGATTTCTCAGTTTTTATGAGTCACTCTAGCATTAATACAGAAAGCTGTTTCTTTGTGTATGGGATCTGTCATGATTCCAAATAAGTCTTGGAAGATATAGCCCAGTGTTCAAATAGTCGAAGTCTATAACACTGTAAGTCTATCACTATGACTCTAACTTCCTTTATTATGATTATGCAAAGTTCAGCATGAGACAGGATATAAAACCTTATAGTAAAGTTCCTTGGCTGTTACAGCACAGTCATAAGGTGAAGAAGAATCAGATAAATATACCTTTTCTGAGAGCAGGAAGTCTTAAAAGATTGGTATAGATCCAGTATACCTAAACAGTTTTAGATAGTCATTTCTAACTTGATATTGAAAACAGACATTGAAGGGTAGATTTCCATGTCCCTCTTGATCTACATAAGAGCTATTTTTCTGATCCCTTGTGGGCATAGACAACAACTGTCTACAAGTTTTTTACCTCTTAAAAAAAAAGAGGAAAAAAAAAGTTATGTAAATTAAAAATTACTTCTTTAAATTAAAATTCCTTCCTTAAATAGAGAATATTTAAATTTATTTCAATTTTTAATGTTGTTTTGGTTTTTTTTTTTGTCAGATACTCTCTTTCTATTACGATTTCCAAATTTGCTACAATATTTTTGAAGTGTGCTTTTCCAAACATACATCAGAACTAGAATGATAAAATAATTATTTTCGCCTTCTGACTTTTATAAAAAGTGATTGGTGATAAAGTGATTTATTGCAACAGTATCAGGTGGTGAAGCCATATTCTATTTTTAACCTATTGAAAGCCCAGCTCATCTATTTTTAAATACATGTGTTTAGCAAGATCAATTTAACTTTGGCATGCCTTACCTTAGGAATTTGCATATAGTTTTATTGAAGTGAATTGTATCTCTTGCCTTTTGACCATTTTATAAGGTGCTTGCAGCTCCTCATAGACTGATATTATCAATACATGTTTTCTCTCTAACAACAGGAAAGCTGTAAAAAATACTGACTAGCATGAAGTTGAAATCAAACTTTGTATCCAGCTCAAAAATCTTAATTATCATTGGAACTGAAGTACTGTTTTTATTGTTTAGGGTTGGGGTTTTTTTTCTATTTTCACCCATTTCTTCAGCTGATTTAGGATTTCTTAAAGCCCCTGCTTCCCTACTTTATTCATGAGGTTCCCATGTAGAGCATGTTTAAAACCTCATCAAAGTCATAGAATCATAGAATCGTCTAGGCTGGAAAGGACCATAAAGATCATCTAGTCCAACCCCCCTGCCATGGGCAGGGACACCTCCCACTAGATCAGATTGCCCCGTCCAACCTGGCCTTGAACAGTTCCAGAGAGGGGGCATCCACAACTTCCCATGGCAACCTGATCCAGTGTCTCACAGATCATGGTGTCTCACAGTAAAGATTTTCTTTCTAATATCTAAGCTAAATCTACCCTCTTCCAGTTTAAAACCATTCCCCCTCATTCTATTGCTACCCGGCCTTCAAAAAAGTCCTTCCCCAGCTTTCCTGTAGGACCCCTTCAGGAACTCAGTTTCTGAAGGGTTCCTACAGGAAAGCCAGGGAGACTGCAATAAGGTCTCCCTGGAGCCTTCTCTTCTCCAGGCTGAACAGCCTCAATTATCTCAAAATGCTTCTCCTAGGGGAGGTGCTCCAGCCCTCTGATCATCCTCATGGCCCTCCTCCAAACCTGCTCCAACAGCTCGATGTCCTTCTTATCCTGGGAGCCCCAGAACTGGATGCAGTACTCCAGGTGAGGTCTCAGGAGAGCAGAGTAGAGTGGGAGAATCACCTCACTTGATCTTCTTGCCACACTTCTTTTGAGGCAGCCCAGGATGCAGTTGACCTTCTGGGCTGCAAGCACACATTGCTGGCTCACGTTGATTTTTTCATCAACCAACACCCCCAGGTCCTTCTCCTCAAGACTGCTCTCGAGCCATTCTCCACACAGCCTGCATTTGTGTTTGGGATTGACCCTACCCAGGAGCAGAACCTTGCACTTGGCGTTGCTGAACTTCATGAGGTTGGCATGGGCCCACCTCTACAGCCTGTCCAGGTCTCTTTGGATGGCATCACTTCCTTCCAGTGTGTCAAATGCATCACCCAGCTTGGTGTCATCTGCAAACTTGCTGAGGGTGCACTCAATCCCACTGTCCCTGTTGCTGACAAAGATATTGAACAGTATTGGTCCTAGTACCCATTCCTGAGGAACACCACTCATTACTGGTCTTCATTTGGACATTGAGCCATTGACTGCAACTCTCTGAGTGCAACCATCCAGCCAATTCCTTATCCAGTGACTGGTCCATCTATCAAATCCACATTTCTCCAGTTTCATGACCAATATGCCATGCAGGACAGTGTCAAACGCTTTGCACAGGTTCAGGTAGATGATGTCAGTTGTTCTTCCCTCATCCACTAAAGCTGTAACTCCATCATAAAAGGTTACCAAATAGGTGAGGTACGATTTGCCCTTGGTGAAGCCGTGTTGGTTACCACCAATCACTGTATCCTCATTCCCCCTGTGCCTTAGGAGAGCCTTCAGGAGGATCTGCTCCATGATATTGCCAGGCACGGAAGTGAGACTGACTGGTCAACATATTCCTGGGTCTTCCTTTTTCCCCTTTTTGAAAACGGGAGTTATGTTTCCCCTTTTGCAGTCATCAGGAACTTCACCAGACTGCCACGACCTTTTAAATATGATGGATAGTGGTTTGGCAGCTTCATCCACCAATTCTCTCAGGACCCACAGATGGATATCATTAGGTCCCATGGACTTTGGTTGGCAGAATGCCCTGGGAAGCAATTCTGAAAGGCAAAGGAGTCCAGGAAGGCTGGACACTCTTCAAGAAGGAACTCTTAAAGGCACAAGAACAGGCCGTCCCCGTGTGCCGGCAAAAGAGCCAGGGGGAAGAAGACTGGCCTGGCTAAACAGAGAGCTCTGGCTGGAGCTCAGGAAAAAGAAGAGAGTTTATGATCTTTGGAAGAAGGGGAAGGCAACTCAGGAACTACAGGGCTACTGTGAGGCTGTGAAGGGAGAAAATTAGAAGGGTCAAAGCGCAGCTGGATCTTAATCTAGCTAGTACTGTTAAAGACAATAAAAAGGGTTTCTATAAATACATTGGCAATAAAGGAGAGTCTCCCCCCTCTAGTAGATGTGGGGGGAAGCATAGTGACCGGGGATGAGGAAAAGGCTGAGGTATTAATGCCTTCTTAGCCTCAGTCTTTAATAGGAAAACCAGAAGTACTCCGGGTACCCAGTCCCCTGAGCAGGAAGACAGGGATGGAAAGCACAGTAAAGGCCTGATAATCCATGAAGAGGTGGTTGGTGACCTGATACATCACTTAGACATACAGAAGTCTATAGGGCCAGATGGGATCCACCCCAGGGTCCTGAGGGATCTGGCAGAAGTGCTTGCCAAAACACTTTCCATCATTTATCAACAGTCCTGGCTAACTGGGGAGGTCCCAGTCAACTGGAGGCTTGCAAACATGACGCCCATCTACAAGAAGGGCCAGAAGGAAGACCCGGGGAACTACAGACCTGTCAGTCTGACCTCAGTGCCAGGGAAGGTGATGGAACAAATCGTCGTGAGTGCCATCACACGTCACATGCAGGACAACCAAGCGATCAGGCCCAGTCAACATGGGTTCAGGAAGGGCAGGTCTTGCTTAACTAATCTTATCTCCTTTTATGATGTGGTGACCTGCTTGGTGGATGAGGGGAAGGCTGTAGTTGTTGTCTACCTGGATTTAGTGAGGCCTTTGACACTGTCTCCCACAGCATCCTCCTGGAGAAGCTGGCTGGGCATGGCTTGGACGGGCATATGCTTTGCTGGGTTAAAAACTGGCTGGATGGCCGAGCAAAGAGGGTTGTGATGAATGGAAGTAAATCCAGTTGGCGACCAGT
>NW_010174300.1:45950-63524 GCF_000695765.1 Mesitornis unicolor | reverse complement strand
AATCCCTAACGTTCTGTGATTCTGTGATAGCTACTGACACATCCAGTTGCTGACCACTGCACAGGGAGGACAGCAAAGTTCCAAACAGCTGTGTGCAACTAAAAGGGTTGTTCTGAGCTAATTTTGAGTCTCTCTCAGAGCTGACAATGTTTTATCACCAGCCCAGCTTTCCAAGGTTACTATATTGTACAATCTGGATAGTCATCCATTAAAAATGCTAAAACATACTGAAAAAGGTCATTAATCTTGAAATTGTCAGACAAATTATTTTCAATGAGCCCTGATGGCTCATGTGCTGGAAGACTGGGAGGGCACTTGAATTAAGTTTAATCAATAGGTACATATGGTATTGGATGCATCCAGGTAATTTGTCATCCAGGAACTTGAAATGAATGTGCAGCATTACACTTTATTGAGAGTCACAGTAGTGACACTAATGAATATACAAAACCCAGCAGTAGCATCAAGGGCCATTCAACATTGCAGCATCAGAGATATTTTTAAGTAGGATTTTCAGTAAAAGTGTTTTCCCTTTCAAAAAAACCCCCTGTTTTCTGCAGAACCATGTTGACTCCTAAATCTGAAAACAGGAACCTTTTTTGTACAAGAGACAAAATATTTCATCTGGAGAAGCTGAGATGATGTGTCACCCTGCAGTCCACTCCCTGCTGAGGACTGTGCTCCATGCCTATTTATCAGCCAGGATGCAGCGCAAACACAGAAGCCCAGTGATGCTTTACTGCACTTCAGACGTAGCCATAGCTTTTCCACATATCCCACATTTGCCATTTCATAGGTCACAGAATCATAGAATGTCTTGGGTTGGAAGGGACCTTTAAAGGTCATCCAGTCCAACCTCCCTGCAGTGAGCAGGGACATCCTCAACTAGATCAGGTTGCTCAGAGCCCCATCCAGCCTGACCTTGAATGTTTCCAGGGATAGGGCTTCTACTACCTCTCGGGGCAACCTGTTCCTGTGTTTCACCACCCTCACTGTAAAAAATTTCTTCCTTGTATCCAGTCTAAATCTAACTTCTTTTAGTTTAAATCCATTACCCCTTGTCCAATCACACTTGTCAAATGGAAAGAAGAGTCATCAGTGCTACATTATGATGGTCTGAGTTTTAGGGGTAGGGGCTTTTTTTTTTTGGTCTTCTTTTTAATATCCTTTATGGGAAGGGACTATTGACTGTAAAATATTATTACTTAGCAATCAATACAAATTATGTTCATACACTCTAGCACTGACATTTCACTTGCAAATAATGCAGCTTTTCCTGTTGTTAACAATAGTAATTTTCTGCTTTATTCTTTGTCTTCTCCAGATCCCTTCTGTCGGCAAATGTCAAACAGGAAAACTGCAAATCAACCAAAAGGAGATACTTTTAAATAATTTTCTTTTTAGCACAGTCTCATGATTCTCCTTGTTTACTGATACTAGGAAACCTAATATATTTTGCATTTCTTGGAAGCTCAAACTTATTTTTCTTTATACCACATTTGGTTATGCAGTGGACCTATTGCACACAAATTTCCCCTGAAAAGCTACAGTGTGGTCGCTATGCAATATTCTAAAAGTAATCAGCTGCTTAGGTTATAACCATTGTACCACTACATATCCTGAATGCTTATCATTTTGGGACCAAATAAAATATTTAACATATTCTATATAAAGGCAGATAGGAGGATTATTTGGGTTGATTTGACTGAGTTTTCCTATTTTATTTTAGTTATTAATAGTTTCTATTCATTCCATCATCCATGAGCACAGTCCTCGTATTTGTCCTTCTCATCACACTTCTCTATTTCCCACAGTTCTGAGGTGCTTGGGGATACCTGCAAGACTCATTACCAACTATTCTTCAGCCCATGATAACAATGCCAATTTACAGTTGGACTTCTTTCTGGATGATGAAGGGAAAGTGGATACCAAAATTACAAAAGACTCTGTCTGGTGAGTTTTCCTTACAAATGCCTTTATTGTGTCAACTATGGAAGTAGTAAAAAACATGACGGCAATGTCTGTGGTTTATTTGTTTCTTTGTGCATTAAAGAACACTGCTAGCTTATGTAAAACAGAATGAATGGATTTTTAGGAGGCTGACTAATATAAAGTGCTTGTCATATAAAGAGACAAACCATAGGGGATCTGTGAGATCACTACTGGTGTTACTATTTGGCATAGTGCACATTTAAGCACAGTGGACAAAAGCTGGGATGGGTCTGTGCTCCTTAGGGCCAGGCCATTTCTCAAAATGGGAGAGAGTAGGGCAGGCACTTCCATCAGTCTGCAACCAGGCTCAAATGGATACCTCAATATCCACGGAAAACCACTCTTCTTGATTTGCTTCTGCCTAGTTCCTATATTTGTAGGCTGGATTTTTACATTGTGTACATGCAGTCACTGTCACAAGTAGGTACTTTCCAAAATAAATCCAGTTCAGCTGAAAAAGAAACAACCCAAGGTATCATACAAGTTACTGAAATGCTGTCACCAGATTTATAAAAAGAAAACCCCCTAGGAGCAAGAAATGTAGTCTATGTATTCTTTTGGAGAAGACAGTCCTCTAACTTCCTCCTCAAACTCTTACTGTCTCCTGTCTGACAGGAGAAGTGTAGCATATATTGATTATATGCTCTGTTCAGTAGAAATTATGTGTGGATTATTGGGTGTCAAGCCTCTCCTTCTCAGAGTGAAGCAGTGAATGTGACCTCTTAAACATATTCCTATACTTGTCCTATTCAGTGTTAATATACCTGATTTGTGTCAATGTTATGTTCAACTCATCAACATAGCTGCTTATCAGCATGTTTCATTAGCAACTTAGTCTCTGGAAGTTTTTATATTAAAACTGTAATAAACCCCTTCTGTGGTGGAGGAAATGACCTGTTGCTGTAACCTCTTTTATGTGATTTCCATAATCTGTTACCAAGAGTGAATCTAAGAAAAACAGTTAGATTCATTTACATCTGTTACACAGCATCACAGAATAGTGGAGACTAGAAGGGACTCCTGGAAGTTATCCGACTCTCCTGCTCAAAGCAAGGTCAGCTAGAGCAGGTTTCTCAGTTGAGTTTTTAATATCTCAAAGGATGGACACTCCACGGGCCCTCTGGTCAACCTGTGCCAGTGCTCAATCACTCTCACAATAAAAAAGTGTTTCTTGATCTTTACACAGAATTTCCCGTGTTTCAGTTTGTGACCACTGAGGAGAGCCTGGCTCTGCCTTCTTCACCTCAACTTCCTAATACACACGGATAAGATTCTACTAAGCCTTCTCATCTCCAGGCTGAACAGTCCCAGCTTTCTCAGCCTCTCCTTGTTTACAACCTCTGGTGTATCAGCCATTCCTTCCAGTTTTCTGTATCTGCAGACTTGCTGAGGGTGTGGTAGGTCTCACCATCCACGTCATTAATGAAGATGTTGAACAGTATTCGATGCATTATCAACCCCTTGGGTACACAACTAGTGACTAGGCTCCAGCCGGAGTTCATGCCGCTGATCACAGCACTCTGATCCCAGCAGTTCAGCGAGTTTTCAACACACCTTGCTGTCCATTTATCCAGTCTATACTTCAGTGGCTTGTCTATGAGGATGTTCTGGGAGATGATGCTAGAGTTAAAAAAAACAACCAACCAACCAACTCCCAAGCACTGGTCTCCCCCTGCCTACTTAGTCATTGATTTCATCAGAGAAGGATACCAGGTTGATCAGGCATAGCTAGGCCGATGTAAATCCATGCTGACTACTGCTAATCACCATTTGGAAATGTTTTCCAAAAGAATTTTCTCTATAATATTCCCAGAGATTAAGGTGAGGCTGACAAGTCTGTAGTCCCTTGGGTACTTCTTCTCTTTCTTGAAGAAAGGAGTGATACTTTCTTCCAGTTCTCAGGAATGTTCTCCAGTCACCATGACCTTTAAAGATAAATGAGTGGCCTTACAGTGACATAGGCCAGGTTCCTTAGCACTTGTGGGTCCATCCCATCAAATCCATTGGACTTCTGCATGTCCATTTTGTCTAAATATTCTCTAACTTGTTCCTCCTTTACTGATGGTAAATTTTCATTACTCCAAACTTCCATGCTGGTCTCAGGAGTCTGTCATTCCTGAGGGCAAATCTTAGCAGTGAAAAGCAAGGCAAAGATGGCATTGAGTATTTTAGCCTTTTCTTAGTCCTTTGTCACCAGGTCTCCTGCCCCATTTGGCAGAAGTCCTACATTTTTCCATAATCTGCCTTTTGATACTGATGTACTTGCTTTTCTTATTGCCTTTCATGCCCCTTGACATACTCCATTCAGTCTGAGTTTTGACTTTCCTACACCTGTGCTTGCATGCTCAGACAGCGTCTCTGCATTCTTTCTGGTTACCTGTTCCTGCTTCCACCTCTTGTGCACTTTTTAAATGTTTGAGTTTAGTTGGGACCACCTTGTTGACCATGCAGTGCCACTTTTGATTGATTTCCTGCACATAAGGATGGACCATTCTTAAGCTTGGAAGAGGTCATCCTTGAAAAACAACCTGGTTTCTTGGATTCGTCATCTCTCCAGAGCTGCCTCCCATGGGATTCTTCCAAGCAGGACCTTAAACAAGCCAAAGCCTACTTTCCTGAACTCCAGGGCTGCAGTGGTGGTATCTGCCTTGTACCCTCCTGTTACGATCCTTGGGGATTCCCAGTTCTCTAAGCTGCATCTGCTCTGTGTGACAGCAGGACCTCAGTGTGTCACATGGGGCTAGTCCTTCTATTGCTTACAGACCAGTAAAGGAACAATCACTCTTCTGAAACCTCGTCTACCTATAAATGATGTGAAACAAACCCCAATGACTGGTCACCTCACTGTTCAGTCTATATACACCCAGTAATGGACTATTGCCATGCTTCAGACTTTTCACTGTCTCATGTCATCTTCTCCCCTTCTCCTAATCTGATCTGTGAAACGACTCTCACCCACTTTTGACATTTCTTTTTACTTTCCTACCTATCCTTTTCCCAGCTGTTTCCCAAGACTTCTTAATTCAATACTGTTTTTTTTCCATTCTTCTGGGACAGGGCCAGATCATCCAAAATAATCCTTGCTACACTGAAATCCGTATGCAACTTCTTGCTAACATTTCATCCTCCCATTCTATGTTTGCTTTCTTTGGCTTGATTACTTTTTTAACTGCCTTGTTCACCCTTTTATCCTCCTGGTGCATTTATTAGTACATGGTGCACATAACCCTTTGGGCATGACTTAATATATTATACACCTTTTTTCATTTCTCCTCTGTGTCCTTTCTCTTCATTACTCTGTAACATACCATGGTAGCTCACATTCTGACTTTAAATGGCTTGTGTCTTAACCTTGATTTTATTTTTAATGTCTCTTTTACTTCTTTCCTTTTTTTTAAAAAGGACAAGCTCAAGGTATTTATAATGATTTTTTAAATGTATTTCTCACTTTTATTTATAATCTCCTGAAAACTGGAAGCAAAGCTCTTTTTCTTTATTAATATATCATTTCTATTGCCTTGTACTGCTGTAGCTGGTCTGTCTTCAGGTTTTAAATACTCTCAGACTTCAGGGATACTTGGAGCCAGGATTTTTAGTCCAATCAATCTCTGAGTGTGGGGCTCCCTCTGAATGTTATCTGATATTTATTTATTTTTATTAAAGATCATCTTCTCCCTCAGGGTAGGAAACAACGACAACAGAATACATACAAAATTACACAGACTTTGCAAAAAGTTATTTTTATAAAGCTGGCCGGATTTGGGCTCATCAGTACTGCCTCTGTCCCCTTACTTTGTTCTCCTTGTCTTTCTTAATGATGATATAAAGACATTTAAAGAATGTTTCTTTTGGATGGGAATCAAGACTCACTCCTACTGTGAGGTCCAAGACTGATATCAGTACCTCAGCAGAAACTTGCTTGAAGTTACCTGGCCCCACGGGGGTTCATCTGTGTCCAGGCCCATGGAGAAATCTCTTCTGAGACCTCTGCTCTCCCATTCACTTCCAGCTCACTTTTCTCTAATTTCTCACTAATTTTATCAGTGCCTCTCTCAAACACAGTGCCTGAGCTTATTACCTAATGAAAGGGCGGCAACTCTTTCCAGCATGTGCCTGTCTCATAAGCAATACGAGGTACCTTTCTTAAATTGTTTTCCAAGCATAAAACCCACCTGGTCATCTTTTATTAATTTCCCCATCGCTTTGTTTAGTCTGTTCGTAATTATCCCTGTAAATATTTTATGGTCACTACATTGATCTGTATAGACATTCTTGCTTTCTTGAATGTCTCAAGCTTGCTGTAGAATGCAAGAACTACAGAATCAGTTCAACATATTGTGACTGTGGAGTCAGCTTCTCGGCTGTGCTCACTTCTACCACAGAGAAGTTTCTGCTACATTTTGGAGAGGCAAATATTCCCCTCATCCTCCTTTCCTTAATACTCATGTGCTCTACAAGCCATGTCTTTCTGTCCAGTCACGTTCAATATCCTTAAGTGTATTTGTTATTTGCATGGCAGCAGACCTAAACAAATTGCTTTGCTGTTGCGCCCAACACTACACCAATAGAAGAAACTGCTAAGAAAGGTCCTGTCCCATAGGATGAATATAGAAAAAAATATAGAAAAAGTCTGCATTATCTAGTTACAGAATTGAAGCAGAGCTTCCATTTTCCGTACTGTTATTCACGTCTCTCCTTCCTCTGGTTTTATCATCCTTCCCTCCTGCCTGCTCTCCAGGTTCTTCTTTCTCAGAACACAAAGCCAATGATACATCTGAGTTTGATTCAAGGTGAATCAGTGAAGGCTTCGGGGCAGGGATTGTCTCTCTCAAATGTTGTCATAGCAGTTTTCAAAAACCTATCTACCACAAAGCGTGTCCCCATTCTCTGGTAGCCCTCAGCAAAGCTCCATGAGCATGATTCAGCATTGACTACTCTCAGCAGCATCAAAAATTCTCTGAGTATGCGTCATTTTCCTTGAATAATTCCTTTTTCTATTGCTGCTTCATTAACTCTCCTAACTGACAAGTTTTACCCTGATCCAAGCTTTCATTTCCACTTTGAAATGTCTTGTTAGACAAGGCTCAGATCCTTCCAACTGCTCCATGACTGATTTTCACCTATTATTAATTAAATGGTCAGAGTTTAACAATCCCCATTTTGGGTGCTAATATCATTGCATGTAATAGTGGCTGTATCAGAAGCTATACAGACGTAATTTTATTCATATCTGCTGTAGGATATGTATCATTTGCAAGCAAAATTGCCCCTTTCTCTACTCCTTCCTGCTTTTATTTTTTGCAGTAATCAAATTCAAACACTTCACTGTCTTTACTGCAAGACCCTCTTCCTAGATTGTCTTCTTTTTCTTGCTTGTGCTCTCCCTTGAATGTCGGTAGCATTGCAGGAAGTTACAAGATCTGCCTTTGTTTTCTGCTCATCTTTGAAACATTCTGGGCAGAATATGATGGTGCTGTAGTGTTTTTTTCTTTCCTAAGCATGCAGCCAAGTGAGGGCATTTCAACCCTGAGCACCTAGATGAACCACTCTCAGAAATCCACCTTTTGTACTGTCCTGGCCCCCAGTGGTTGTAGGTGGGCATTATGGAAAACTGTATGTTCTAGGAGATCTGACCTCCCTTATTGTCATGATAGACTGGGAAGACCTTATAAGGAATCCACAATGAGGAAAGTCTTATAAAGCCTATGGAGGGTCTTTTTGTCAACCAACATGGAAACTAGCTAAGCATGTTTGTTTTGAGCCAGGAAAACAAAGCCACACATAAGCTATGAAGTTGATCCTGAAACTTCTTCAGAAGAGGCATCAAAGCTTCAGTCTTAATAGCTTTAAAGCAGACCGTGCTTCAACGGCTTGAAGAAGGTTCAAAGCTTGCTTTAGCAGACAGACTGAAGTGGAGATAGGGATTGTAGTTTGTGTAGCACTTCATATAATCCAACAATCTCCAAGCATTGGGAAATTTTCTCAGAGACATTTGCATTCAGAACACAGTAAAAGATTCAAAAAGCTTCTTCAACTTGCAGTCAAGAAACTACAATTAAATACTGTGGCCTTCAGGTTTTAACAGGTAGTTACCAAACATTTAGATCTAAAAATCTATTATCTAAAAAGAGCCAACTTTTTCACTCCTAAACTGGCAAATGTTGTTACTGAAGCAATGACAGGACATAAATTTGTTTTGGTCTGTATGCTTCTTTCTAAGAATTTAATATTCTGGTCTCACCTCTCATGTAAGGAACTATCATTGCTGGAATGAAGCTTGGATGACTAGACCTGATCTTCCTGTTGGTTTTGGAGGATGGCAGGTTGTTGATGGGACACCCCAAGAAACGAGTGATGGTAATATTGCTGAAGTCCTTTTTAGCTCTCTTTCAAGTGCTTGTGTTCTTTGTGGCAAACAATGAACTAAGCCAGTGCCACCATATGGCTGGTGACAACTTCTTGCACCAGATAACCACACTTACCTATGCTCAGGGCCTTCTCCTGATTTGTTTTAAGCTCTAAAGTAAATCTTTCTTTATTATAACACTGTCCATGACACATGTGCACAATATCCTGCATGAGAAGGGTCCTGCCTGGCACAGAAAAAATGTAGTCTCATTGCAAGAAGATGGCTTCTAAAATTTTGGAGGACCTATACAGGAGTCTGATCAACTTAATTCACCTTCATTATATGTCAGTCAGTTCCTGCAGTCCTTACTAAACTTACTGAGCAGGCAGTACATAGGAGAGAAAAAGTGAAAAGCCACTGCTATTTCCTCAGTCCTTAATTTTCCAGTTCTTAAAAGACACTCTTAGCAAATTTGCAGTGAGGTCTTTCTCAGCCTGTGGTATAACTGAGCCATCCCATAATTATCTGCTTTAAGCAAAAATGGCTTTAACTGCATTTCAAGCACTTGAGACTTACAGTGGACTTTACAGTGCCATTAAGGTACTGAATCATTAGATTGTTTCAGACTTGAGTATGTGTTCTTTAGAAGGCTGGCAACAGAAATTAAGCTTTTCACTTGTTGGTCAGGAGTTCCTGTAAACTATTAAAGTGTTCACTAAACCCCAAGAACTCATTTTCTTTGAGAAAATGTAACATTTTCACGTGTTTAAATTAATTTAGTCTCTCACTTTATCTGTCTTCTTCCCACAGGTATGTACAGGTGTGGCCCAGCCTCAGTTCAAGCCATTAAACATGGTCATGTTTGCTTCCAATTTGATGCTCCTTTTGTCTATGCTGAGGTACATACTTGAAAATTTTTGATGCATTGAGTGTTATCAGTGAGACCATAGATGAAACAGAAGATAGGGCTCCACTGCAATTTATGGACTGAGAAGTTATTTCACTCATACTCCATGTCAAAGAAAAATCTCATCATTGTATTTTGACATGCAGGCTAGTAGATGTGGTATGGCTCTAATGAATGACGGAGATTTCTCTAATCTCATCTTACCAATGTAATAAGCAGGAAAAGCTTCTCTGGCTCAGATGAAACTTCAGGCTGTGGCCATTTATCCATCCCAGATTCCAGCTACGCTGGCAAATGAGTCACTAACTCTAGCTGCTCACCTTCACACCTTGTTAGCTGTTACCTCTTTCTCAGGCTTGTCAGCAAAGCTGCTTATCTTAAGGTTCCCTTGCTTATTTCAGTCAAAATGGATGTAGTAATTTTAAAGAGGTCTTTGCTCACCGTGTTCATTTTGGCTGCAGTGGATCAAGGAGAGCTCACATGAGTGACTGGCAGATCTAAGATCTAAGAGGGAGATAACTCCATAAGGACTAAGAGGGCTTGGTTTGGAGTTTCAACCTCTTGCACCACCAGAGCTGGTGTGCCCAGAATTGCAGCAGCTGTAGAGCAAACCTCTCCCTAATTGAATTGTATATCACTTAGGACAGAAGAGAATAAAGATATTTTATCTATCAAGCATTCCCCTCTTTATGGTCTAAAGCTTTATGGTGTAAGGAAATTGTCATCATGCTCCCCAAATCCAAACAGTATCTCTCTGGCCTACTTAAGTTTACAATGCCTGTTGTTCTGAAGCTGCAAATAGTGAAATTAATGTAGTCGTCGTTGTAGCAGATGACTAATTTTATAAATGGGACTTCAATGCAAGTGGGACTTCAGTTCAATGTGTGATCGTTTTGAGGGGAGATAGACTGTCTTCCTTTCCTCTTTCTACATCCATGTAGCTCAGTCCTTTTTCATTTGATTTTATAGGTAAATAGTGATATTGTTTACTCAAGAATGGAGAAAAATGGATCCCAAGTGATATTAAAAATTGACACATCCCATATTGGACAGTTGATTGTGACCAAGGAAGTTGGGGGTGATGGAATGGTGGAGATTACTGAGGACTACAAGTTCCAAGAAGGTAACCCTAAATGAGATGGGACTATACTGATGTAGATTTACCTTAGTCCAATCTTGGATGCTGGATTTACAGAGCTCTGGCACCGAGGGAGTTGCAAGAAAAGTTGCCAAGGTGCCCTCTGGAACTCTTTATTTGTAACATCATCCCAGAAACACTGCAGATACCTTGAGAACAGCACAGACTTTGCTACTCTGAAATGCTTTTGACTGAATAAGCTGTAGTTAAAACAAAGGGTAGTCATGCAGTAACAAAAAGCTTTCAAAACCATTCAAGGCTTTCTGTGCAGCTGTTAGACATCTTTTACTCAGGCCAGATGTTTGCACAGAGTAAGGCA
The DNA here is from genome assembly GCF_000695765.1 of Mesitornis unicolor. Classification (NCBI taxonomy): domain Eukaryota; kingdom Metazoa; phylum Chordata; class Aves; order Mesitornithiformes; family Mesitornithidae; genus Mesitornis; species Mesitornis unicolor. The sequence continues at coordinate 52,819 of NW_010174300.1, read as the reverse complement.
GTGTAGCTCCATTAATATCAATTAGGCTAGGTCAATGTATCTGATATGGCTTGAATCTTTAAGACCATCTCACTTGGTGGTTGTGAAGTTCTCTGAATATTAACTTCACCACAGGAAGGTTCAATGTCCTCATCCATTCATTTCAGCTACCACAAACTATGGAAGATGCACCCTTGTGATCAGTGAGTGGGCTAATGCAGTACCCCTGTTTCTCTTCTAAATTTGATTTTCATTCATTTCTAGGATCAGAGGAGGAGAGGCTGGCTCTTGAGACGGCAGTGATGTACGGTGTTAAAAAGCAAACTACCCAGGATACCACATATCAGCCACAGACAGATGTTGACATGGAGTTTCAAGTGCAAAAAGCAATCCTTGGCAGTGACTTTAAAGTCACTATAACTTTCAGAAACAAAAGTCGCAACCACTACACTGCTACTACACACCTTTCAGGAAACATAGTGTTTTATACAGGAGTTGCAAAAAATGAATTCAAGAAGCACTCTTTCGATGGAAAACTGGAACCCTCTTCATGTAAGACTTGCATAGTTGTTTTCAAACCTGCTAGCTTAATTTCTCTCTGTCATTACCTGTTACTAATGTCTACCCATGGGTAGAGCCAATTCTAATGGCTACGGGTAGGATACTCAATCGGGTATGAGGAGGCTCCATTCCCAACTGTGGCTTTCCACCAGTGTTGTTTAGAGCTAAGGCTGTTTTCTTCAGGCTGTTGCTCTTCGCATACTGTTTTCTTACACCAAGTTGCATGTCTGGGAAGTGTTAATTTTTCCTATTAAGTAAAAAGGAAAGAAAAAGAGTGCAGATATTAAGATGCAAGTTATCATTTGTCATACCTTTAGTCTCCTAGCAGTATCTCAGCAAGTGAAGGAAAAGCTCGGATTCCCAAGGGTATCATTTACAGGGATGAAAAGGAGAATATCTTGTCTTACCTGGAGGAAGCTGTCAAGCTCTGTGTGGGTCCAAGGGCACAACTGGCTTTCGAGTATTAGGTGGTTCAGGATTTTATATTTACAGCAACCTGAAAAGCTGATCTGTAACTGGAATGTGCCACTATAGAGCAGGTGCGTTTGTTAGCTGGGCAGGCAGCCCCAATGCTGAGTTATCTTTACAGATGCGGTGTTTGCTTTTCCTAGTGCCCTCTGGACTCTGGTGAGGAGATCCTGCCTCCCTCTTCTCATGAGAAAATCAGTTCCTGGCAGCCTACCTCAGGCATCTGAGGGCAGGATTTTGCACAGCTGAAAGCAGGGAAGAGGGATGTTCTCCTTTTTATTATTATTTTGGACATAACCAATCTATTCCACGACAGCTGTACTTGAAAAAGAGTGAGTCAGCATTGAGGACCTGCTGTACTCCAAACCATTATGGAGCCGGCTGGTTGTAGATCCCTGGCTTCTCCAGCAAGAAGTGACTGCCAACCACTTGTTCTTCTGACAGGCCAGCGCTCTTGGGTCAGTGCCTCCAGCTCAGCAAATGTGATGAGAATGCGCTCTTATGGAGTCAGAGTATCTTCTACTTGAGTTTGTTACTAAGGAAGTCAGGAGCAATGATTTTGCCTTCCTGATGCAGCTACTGGGCAAAAGTAATCTCTGCTGAGTGCTGCAGGAGTGGCAGGACTTTGGGAGGCCGAAGGATGGGCCTCCTGATCTGGGTCTGGTTGTGGATCACAGCAACCCTGGCTGACCCCTGAGCTTTTTCATCTGTCTTGCCTATCTCATCCCAGCTCAGGAGACACTATGAGCCCTCACCCCTCAAAGAGAACAGGTTTTGCCTCAGTGAGTAGCTTCTGTGGATTCACAGTTCTCGCCATGCTGTGAAAAAAAAAATCCTGCACTTAGAGCATCATCTAAAACTGCACGTTTTGATTTGGACTTGATTAATCTCCATAAAGTAGAAGTCTGCTTACAGGGATCTACAGGTGAAGGTTAATAAAAATTCTGTCTCTGGTCTATAACAAAGCCCTGACAGCTGCTTGCTGTTTTTTTCTAACTCTCTGACTCATTTGCAAGGGGTCTGGAAATGGGCTGACTCAGTTGCACTGGGTTTTTCCAACACAGCCTATCAAAACACGGTGTGGGGTTTTATATTGGCTTGCATCAGATACTAAATATTTTATCTGGAATACTGCAAAACTTTTTGGAGACTTGGCTAGGTACAGTAAAAAAATCCATTTCCACAGCTCAGTTTAAATTCTGTGCCACTTCTTTGATAAGGGAAAACTCAGTCTTTCATCTGCTCTTGCATCAAAGGTCTGTGTAAGGTTTTATTACCTAAAACATGCCTTCTGCATGCTTTGAGGGTCATCTATTTCCTCTGTACAGGAAATGAAATTAATAGATTATGTTTAAGCATTACTGAGCCTCATAATTAATTTTTTCTAAGAAAGTAGATGGTTTGTAAAAAGCTTCTTGAAACTGTGCTGGAAACGCTGAATTGACCGATGGTGGGTGAACACAGACTAAAGAAAGGCACCAGAGAGAAAAGAACAATTATTTTGGATGTGTACCAAAAGCGTGTCCTCCTCACTGCCTCTGGCCAAAGAGACATGTTCTGAAGTGCTACCACATTTCAAGGTGGAAATTAGCTTATAGCTGAGCTACAGTCATTGACTTGTGGAGCACTTTGTCTCACAACAGGACAAAAAACCCTCACCGGTTATGCCATCTCTGAAGGTGATACATAAAACTTGAACATTAATTCTTTCAGCTTTTCCTTGGAAAGGAGTATGTGTGCAATTAGGAACACTGTCTGAGCAGATAAGCAGTGTGAAGGGAGGCAGAGTGATCATTTGCAACCCTGTGAGAATACTCTGTCAAGGGTGCGAAGGTAGGATACCTTCCAAGGCACTCAGGCAGGATTTGTAGGCTTCATTCATGGCAAAAAAGTGTGTATATATATCTGGAGGTAATAAAAAATTACAATATAATATGTATGTGTCAAAAGCATTCTTCCAGCTTGTGCTACTGAAAGAATGAAGTGACCTAAGTTTTCAAACAGGAAGTGAATGCATGATATTCAGAATAATGATTAAAGGAATTGTGTGGGTTGAAAACATCTTTGAGGATTTGAATAGCTTAAACCTTCCAGTGCCTTCAAAGGTGCTCTTGCATCTACTCAGTTATATTTAGTTTTCTTTTTTTTCTTTTGAAAGGCTGTAAGGCAGCTCAGTGTTGTGTCTCCCTTGGCTTTCCCAGGTGCAGTAAGTGGTACTGGCAACTTACCAGCACAGCCAGTGCTAAGGAAATGGAAGTCTATTATTCTGCTTTTTTTTTTTTTTCCCCTGTGGTGATTAAATTTAAACAGAAAAGTTAGTCTTTCCTTCCACTGTAAAGTAAATTTGTCTTTGATTGTAACTAGTTTATTTATTTACTTTACACAGATGAGAAATACCTTGCATGATTTATAATTTACAGTTTGAGGCATTATGGGAAATTCTTTTACAAGAGATACAGAGTGAGAGGGAGGGAGAGAGGGAGGGAGGGGGAGAACATCAAGTAAATTTAAGGCTGGCCTGGTAAATCCAGGTCAGGTGGTCACCAGGGGAATAGCTTTGAAACCAAATCAAGGAACTGGTTTTGATGTGAGCGGATCAAAAGAGTGAAAAGGAGTGAATGTGATTTACCCAACTGAGTCAGTTATCTCAGTGTGTAAAGCGTATGTCACAAATGCGATACAAATAATGGATAACAGTAATAATCATAGCTAACAGATGGGAGATCTTGATATGTTTACTAGGGTTATAATGAATGTTTATAGAGGCAGGATCTCCAGATCTATATATTCTGCCCAGTCACTTAGTTAACAGGTCTGCTTCTCTGCATCACATTCTCACACCATTATTGGCCTGGAATTTGCAGTTCAATATGGTTAAAATTAATGATTCCCTGCATCTCAACCATCTAGCTTAGGGGGACATGTTCCTTCCAATAATTATCGTCAAGAAGCACGTTAAAGCTCTCTAGCGGGCTTGCTAATGACAGGAGGACCTTCTTGTTAAATTTTGCAGGCACGTCTAGTGTAGGACAAAGGCAGATATCCAGACGTGTCCTGGAGAGCATGTGATCTCCCAAGTAGCCTACATGGGCTACACCCTCCAGTGGCTGCTCTGGTGGCATCTCTGGTGGCATCCCTCTGCCAGGAAGAGGGGCAGAGAAAGCACAGGAGTAAAGCAAAAGAGCAAACATTTACAGAGGTGACTCTCAAAAGCTGTTTTGGACCTTTGTGCCCAGTAGCTATTTTTTACCCGTCTTGCTTCTCGCTTATTTTGTGGTAGTGCCTAGAAACCTTCAACAGTGGCCTGGGCCGATGGTGATGGGCACTGGACAGAGGCTGTGCATTAACCAAGCCCTTGCCTCAAGAAGCTCACAGCCTAAATGTAAAGAGGACAAGATAAGAATGGGAATGATGAGGTAAAGAAATGAAGATAGTTGGGGCAAAACAAAGTAATTCTTTGGTGGTGGGCCACCCTTTTACCAAGGCACTTGTGTAACTGGCACTGGCCGTGATGGGAGGAGCAATTAGCCATTAAATTGCTTCAGATGCCTTTTTTTTCCCCCTGTTTCTCCCCTCAGCAAGCGCTTTTGATGTTCTGATCAAATCAAGTGAGTACCTGAATGACCTGCTGGACCAAGCCTCCTTTCATTTCTTTGTGACGGCACGGATCAATGAAACGGGGAAGATTCTGGCCACACAGAAGGCAACAGTCCTGGAAATTCCCACCCTGATGATCAAGGTAGCTCAGGGCTGGGGTGGAGGGGAGCAGCCACTATGCTACACACAGGCTGCTCCCTACAAGGGGGGGTGGGGGGGGCCCAGCCACTATGCTACACACAGGCTGCTCCCTACAAGGCTATCACATTGACTTGGGGTACAGGAGGATGTATGTGTGAGTTAGACCTGCAATCTAACATGGACCTTATAAAGCAGCAGCTGGCTGGAGTGTATGAGGGTGTATAGGTGTGTTATTTATTGTACTGAGTATCTCTACATTGAAGTCTGAGGCTGACAGCATCACTGGTAGTAGAGAGCTGAAGTGATCTCAGTGGAGGAAGGAGGGGAAAAGACCTAAGAAAGCTGGATAAACTCAAAGGGTAAGAGAGATTACTCAAAGTCACTCAAGTCTTTAGCTACTTCAAGGCCAGGTTGGGTGGGGCTTTAAACAACCTGGTCTAGTGGAAGGTGTCCCTGCCCACAGCAGGGGGGGTTGAAACTAGATCTTTAAGGTCCCTTCCAACCCAAACCATCCTGTGATTCTATGATTCTGCTTCAGAAGTTTATTACATTTAAAGCTACACAGCAGAGAGGCCTCTTGCTGAACAATGAAGGACACTGCTATTGAGGTGAATTTATTGAGGGGTAATGGACACAGACTGGAACACAGGAGGTTCCACTTAAATTTGAGAAGAAACTTCTTCTCAGTGAGGGTGACAGAGCACTGGAACAGGCTGCCCAGAGAGGTTGTGGAGTCTCCTTCTCTGGAGACATTCAAAACCCGCCTGGACGCCTTCCTGTGTAATGTCATCTAGGTGTTCCTGCTCCGGCAGGGGGATTGGACTAGATGATCTTTTGAGGTCCCTTCCAATCCCTAATGTTCTGTGATTCTGTGTGATTCTGTGATTCTGTGAATTTACTTGGAAAGCTCCTGCAGGTGTTGTGGAAAGTTCCTCCAAACTTGGACGGATAGCATGCATTTGGGATGATGTTTTCAGGATTTCAGTGGTTTGTTGCCACTCTGTGAATGCACTGTCAGTGGAGTTTCCTGAAAGTTCAAGCATTTCCATAGATGGTGGCATGATACCTATGAAAATGTAGAAGTGTAATGTTTGTGATAGGACAAGGGCTCTATGTTGTATAGAAAAGACAGGGCTGAGAATTGGAGTTCTCACTTCATAACTGGACATCCAAATAAATTGCTTCACTTGTAAAAATGCTGAGCCTTCATCTGCTTTGAATGATGTCATTTGGATCTGCTTTTTTCCTAATACTACAAAAGAAAATCAGAACACCTGTTCAGGAAGCTTTACATAAACATGAATGCAGCTCACTAAAATTCAGGACCTTGAAAGAAATTAAGTTTATAGAGCTTTTCGTCCCTGTATATTTATTTGACCCAATGTTCCTGTTTCCATATAATACAATATGTAGCCATCTGAAACAGCAGCCTTCTGCAGAAAAAGCTTTTAAAAATGTAGATCAAAAACTACAGTGAAGTTTGCAAAATATTTCATGATCTACAGAAATGTCACTATGATCTGATCAAATTATTGGTATTTTCAAATAAATGTTTTTTGGTTTACTGAGCATTCTAGAGAAGAGACAAACAAGAAATATAGAATCTACTTCAAATATCAGTCTTCAGTAACCAAATTTTGAAAGTAGAGTGTTCTTTCAATTCAATACTTAAACAGAACATCTTATACAGGATCCCAAATTTCAACATCAAAATAGTTTATCCTCCCTGCTGTTATGAAGAAAGGATCTTTACTATATGAGGTAGGTTGTTGTCCAATAAGCATGTCTTCTAGCAAAACTGAGTTTGTCTTTTCTCTGCTTCTTTGTGATGTGTAAAAATAGGCTGAAATTTTAATAGCTGGATTTTTTTAAAGAGTATATGAGCGTGTAGGCACACGTGTGTGTATACCTGTGTATCTATAAGGGAAACTTTACTGGTTTTTGTTAAGAATTCTGAAGAGGCTTATCTGTCTAGATTTTTTTGTCAGATTTCTTCATTGGATTTAACTGGCAGACTGGAGTTCTTAATGTGAGAGTAAGGGAGAAAAATGAAAAAGTGTATTTCCCTTCCTGTCTTCAGGTGCACCAGATCTTTCTCTGTTGGTCTAAGGAGATTGTCAGAG
>NW_010174300.1:27472-45919 GCF_000695765.1 Mesitornis unicolor | reverse complement strand
GTAGGGAATTACACCTCATTTTAATTTATCTTGAGACCAGGTTACAGAAATAAGCTCTTCATATACAGATCATGGTTTCAGTTGCGCGTGTTCAGGATGATTTTTAATACCTCCGTGTAAAAGTGATCTTAGATGCGCAGTTGAAATAAGGAGCACACACAAACTCTAATTGGGCTAGGGCTCTCAAAAATGCCACTGATGTCTTTTTGCAAATTCAGCTGGCCAAATACTGTTGAGAGGTTACCTGGGAGTATCTCATTCTTTACTCCAGTCAATATATCAGTATTGGGTGCAGAATGAACCCTTAGACCAGAGTCTTTCCAGCTTTTTGCAACTGTTGTACTCCTTAAAAATTTGCAGTAGGACTGCACACCTCAGCATAGCACTTCAAATTTATTGACAAGATCCTTTTTTTTTCTTAGTTACCTTTCTCAATGCCCTTTAAAGTACTCCATGGACATGCTGGGATCTTCTTGAAAACCCTTGCCTGAGTCTTTTATATTTTGTGAGAAATGTTGTGTTTCTAGAGGTAAAAAAAACCCACCACAAAATCCCCATGCATGCAGTTTTTGTTTAAAAGCATATTAATTTGGCGGTGTTTTCCATGCAGCTGAGGTACCAGCATTGAAGTGAAGGGACAGATGGATCCCTTCGGCTGTGTCCTGTAATACACATGGAAGTCAATGCAATCACTGTTTATTAGTCTCACAGTTTAATATTTTCCAGTGCAAAATGTAAGCTTTTTTGCTATGTAAGTGGTTTGGAGGACAACTGTCTCTCAGGTCTACTAGAGCCCACGTGCAAGGGTAGAGATCCTTCAAAACATGGGAAATGGTTGCAAGGCAGGAGGAAGATGAGCACAACGCTTCTGGGGGGTACAAGCAACGTGACCTGGTGTTTCTAATTTAGGGTAACAAGACCTGTCCTTTGCTTCTGGAGCTTGCATCCTGAGCAGGCCATGCAGTTCTGTGCTGGTGGGGAGCCTGAGGAGGGGGGAATAATCTGGGAGAGAGTCCCCTCTCAGCTGGGTTCGTCCTCAGACACTCAGCTGCAGGACTGTGCATGCAGATTTCTGGTTTTTCTATGGAAATGAGGGCTGGCCTCTTGAACTGCCATGTGGCTTGAGGAAAAATAGCAAAGGGTAGAAAAATCTGCAGTGGTCCCTATGGGTTCAGCCAACAATTTTCTTTTGACTAGGCTTTCTCTGCCTCATGCTGTTTTGCTGTGTGCTCCATTCCCTGTCCTCTCCTTCCTTGCAAGTACTGTGTATTTAACCCTACAGATTTCACCGTAGGGCATTTTATTATTATCAGCTTGTGGAGCTTTGTCCTTTTCTTGTCTTGCAGACCCAAGGTGAGATGGTAGCTGGTAAAGAAATGTCTGTGACTGTGAAATTCACCAATCCTCTGAAACAAACCCTGGAGAATGTCACACTCCGCCTCGAGGGACCCGGCGTGCTGAGGACGATGAAAAAGGAGTTCAGGTAGGGAAAAAACACAACTAGCTGGGAGTTCATCTCCTGCTTGCTCGCAGCAGGAAGCTCACAAGAGATGTTTAACTAATGCAGTGCTGAGTAATTCAATTCAGACACTCGCTCCTTACTTTAAAATTCATTACACAGGGGAGCTATAGGTCTTAATAGTCAGAAGAAGTCAGGCTGTCCGGAGAGACTGTGCAGAGAGACCGAGAGAGCTTTTCATCTGTTGGGTACCAGTGTCGGAGGAAGGGGTAGTGCTTGTGGGTAGTTGCTAATGCAGCCTGGATTTACTTTTTAACTATATTGCATTATTTTTAGCACTTGACAATAGCACCTATGAGTTGCTATCACAGAAAGAAAGACAGATTTATCCTCCACATTGAAGTGTTTACTGCCACTTGCTCAGTATGTGCAAATCAAGTCCTGTGCTGTTTTTCAAAAAGGGCTTTTCTCCACTCATGTTAATCATGATTATACAAGACATTCAGGTACCTCAGATGATCTCTGCAAGCTTATGTCAGGGCAGGAAACGTGTGTTGGATGCAGCAGATCCTGCCAGGATGACTGCAGCGGGTGTGCAAGCACACAGCTCCCCCAGTAGCACCACTGTGCTGGGCTGCCCTGGCACAGAGGCATGTAGGGAGCAGCCTGAGGAAAGGGAAAGTCCTTCAGCCACCTTCGTTATACTCAGAGTTGCACCTCACACTGACACAGTGGTGCCCGTACACTAAGCGAGTTGTTTCCTAAACCCTCTTTCCATTTGAGTTCAGGGTTATAAGCTCAGCGCTATCCAGTTCCAGGATATGTAACTGGAATCCTTGGAAAGTTTTGCAGCCATTGCTTCATCTTGGGCAGCCAAAGTGATGTTATCTATCACTACCTGAGCTGAGGGGCCCCAGGTGTGTGCAAAAGGAGCTAGAAAAATTGCTCGTGCTTCAGCAGCTGCATAAATTGTCAGCATTATCTGCAACCAGTATGAGAGGTCTGAGCCTGACTGCACCTGGGCCAGGGATAAAAAGATGAAAAGCAGTCTCCAGAGTGGAGCTGGATAGAAAAAGGACTGTGAAAGGGTGTCATATCGTGCTTGGTTTATGCACGTGGTGTGTCACAGGCGCTGCTGAACATGACTCAGCACGGTCCATGCGAGTTACACAAGTTGCAGCAATAGCCCTCATTGCTGCCCAGCTGTGCCAGCCTCCCCTGCTGTTCTGCATCCTTCTCGAGCCAAAAGCTGCCGTGGTCAGCTCTTGCCTTCAAGGATGCAGAAGTTGTCAGGTGCATCAAAGGAACAGGACTTAGGGAGAAAAATGAATCACAGAACAGACGTCATTTTCCTTCAAGTCACCATGTTTTCCCCTTTTCAGTAGTGCCCTTGGCATCATTTTAAATGGAAACAAATCGGCTTAGTCATTTTAAGATTTAACTTCTCTGAAATGAATGAATGCTGCAGGTTGTACACACAGAGGACAGAGCAGGGGCAGTTGTAGTTTATTTAAATAATAATCACATTTGGCTCCATGCTTTCAGAGTGATAAATGGATCCGGTGTGGTGATGGCTCAGCATATTATGCAGAACCATTCATCACTGAATTCTTTCCCAGAAAAATGAGATTAGGGTGGCTTTACTCCATTTGCAAAGAGAGTTAAACCTATTCTAGGCTTTTTCCACCCTTCCACTGCTTCCCTGTCCATCAAGGACTGTCACATATAGGCTGTGGCTTTTGCAGTTCTCTATGTCAATGAGACTTTTGACCTCTCTGTATTTTTAAGGTAGCTTTTCTGTATTGCTTGAGTGGCTCCACAAAACAGATACGTGTGATCCAGCTGATACAACATTATTCTGGGAATGAAGTGACTTGGGGACTTCAGTATTGGCCATTCATAAAGAATAGATGTATATTGATATTGATACTGATATTAATATTTAGCTATTAGCCTCAGACAGATGAGGAGCATGACTTATGGAAAAGCCTTTGGCAGCAGCAATTCCTACATGGAGCATAGTCTTTACATGACAAATTAGAATTAACCAGGCAGTGATGGATAGTGTTACAAGTCATTTAGCCAAGCATGCATTCATCCTAGTAGGTAACTCACTTCAGGTGTTTCTACATGTCAAAGCTCAGCTAGAATTAGCATTTGTAGAGGCAAGCAAGTTGTTTTAGAAGTAGGACAGTAGATAAACAGGAAAAGGTTGGTTTGATTTCCCAGCACAACTGTCATCTTCCTGCACATGCATACACTCACATATATATAAATGTATAAATATATATTTATGTGTGTGTATATATATGCAGAGATGACTGCACTATCAATCAGAGATGGTGGTGCTACCCTTTCTCACTGGGGCACTGTGAAGATGCTGTCTGGAAACCTTCATCCTTAGAGAATCTGGCCCCCAAGTGCTCAAGAAAGTAGACAGAACCTTGCTGCACAGCAGACTTGTATAATGTCTTCTTCACTTTCCATAAAGATAATCCCATGCTGATCATTCACATAAACTCTAATTTTAAAAAGGTATTTAACCTTGTGCAGCAAATGAAGTCATTATTTTATCATGTTACTGTTTTAGTGGACATTTGGTGGAGCAGGCAGGCCAGCTGAGGGGAACAGAATATCTCTCATTAAGAACAAAGATAAAAAGAGGGAAGACACTTGCTGGTAGCAGTCTGCACATGCTTACATCAAAAACATGATCTTCTGCTTTTCCTTTTCTAAAACTGGGTGCATGCCCAGGATACCTATGACTGTGTATGCAAAATACAATGCAGTGCCACGTAGAGATACCTAAGCTAACCTCTAAGGAGCTAGAATACCTCTCATTTTAGCAAGGGCAGACTTGCACTAAAACGAATACTCAGGTGAGAGGATCACAGGCTACCTCATTTAGAGCTAATTAAAGTCTCTTATCTTGTGGCAACTTGTGCTAAGTTTGGGTAGTCATTTCTGTCCTCACCCTGGCATAGGACATGGCATCTGAGACCCAAATTCTGCCAGATAAGAATTTGAAACAGTGACTAAAGTTTAGGCTTACTTTACTCTTTATTCGGCTGTTTGCACAATAGCCATGTGAGATGACAACACTGGCTCAGTTCATAATCCTTTTACTTAGTGCTGTGGAAAAGAGCATTCCTTTTTGTAAATAGCTCCCCACTATGCTACCTTCTCCATTGGTTCTCATAGAGCAGCCATATCCTGACATCCCTCAAACATAATCAGTCAATCAATATCAGCCTTCAAAATCTACTCACAGAACATAGTGAAAGCACTGAGAAAACACAGAAACCCAATACTCTAGGCTCTCTATGCATCCTAATTGCAGAAAAAAATGGAAATCATAAGCAGCACGGAATACAGTTGCTTTATAGGATAAGTTAACAAAAGTCATGCATAGTATGAAAGAGTACCTGCTAACAGCAGGACTCCCAAGAACACTTTGACTTATTTTTCCTGACATGAAGAAGTCATATGCAGTGGCCAGTGGGAGATCTGCTGATGTTACAACCATGGCAGAGTGGTTCAGGGTAGGAGCTGGCAGAGGGGCTCAGCATCTCATCAACACTGCATCAGGTTTGCAAGGGAATGCCCTGGACACTTCATAACAATGACTTATTTAACCATTTAAGGAATCGGCAACAGGCTATAGGCTTTTAATAAACAGGTAAAATGAAATTATAAAGTAGAAAAAATGTGTTAGCTATAAAGAAGATCATTCTGAAAGTGATTCTGAGAGGAAGTGACAGAAGGCAGAGGAAAACTGATTCATTTTGGAAATTTTAAATTAGCCTGGAGGAAAGGCTAGGAAAGGTCCCAAGGAGTCAGTTCTGTAATGAACAGAAGATGGAAGGAATTTGTAGGATGCTTGTGAGAATGAGTGAAACATAAAAAATTTGAGACGTGTTACACTGTCCATCTTCAGTTTCTCCAGTTGCAACTGAGGTTTAGATCGTCGTCTGACTGATCACAATATTGTCACTTTCCTTTTTTCCTACAGGCAAATCCCAGTGAACTCTACCTTGATCTGGGAATTAAAATGCATCCCAACACGACCAGGGTTACGAAAGCTGATTGCAAGCCTGAATTGTGATGCTTTGAGACATGTGTATGGTGAGCTGAATGTCCAGATTCAGAAACCATGAACCAAGGCTCTGCCTTCATCTCTCATTCAGCTATATTTCAAAATATCATGTTGAAGGAGGGGGAAGAGGCACAAATCTGCTTATTATTTTGGTCATCCTTGTGCTGAACAAATTTTGATAAAGAAAAGTAATCAGTAATACTGAGGAGAAGCATGAAGAAGTACCTGGATAGCCAGTGATTTAAAATTAGGTACATGTAATTAAAGGCAATTCTAGGCCATATTATTCCTATAGTTCACTTGTATTTATGGTCTTTTACATTAGTGCTGCAAGGGAATCTAGAAAGCTCCATTCACCAAAGTAGTCTGAACTTTAGTTTTAGTTAAGGCCTGATATTTCACTGAAAAGAAAAAAAAAAAGTACCCAGTGATACAAATTATTGGGCTGACTTGCACAACGTTATGGTAGATCATTCAGGCTGCGATACAAACAGGTATTCTGAGCTAAAGGGACTGCTTTATCTTACAACGTTATAATTTTCTAGTTCATGGAGATCTCACTTTGCTGGAAGCAGCTCTCAGAATGCATCATCTCTGGAATATTCCCAGCTCCCTGTTCCCTCTTGCTGCTTCCCTATGCATTTTCTTATACTCTTCCATGTGTGCAGGCACCCACACATACTCACTCCTTTATTTCGTGCCCTCATCCTACCCTGTATGCTGTTTATACACTGTTCCTCTGCTTTGCTTGATGAAAATCCAAAGTTTTTCATGCCTCTGCTCAGAGTTCATCACACCAAACTTGCATTTCCTGGTCACATCTCTTTTGTATTGTGTGGTTTCTAGTCATCCCTTTCTGCCCTTTTTTCTCTCCTGAACCCATCCTGTAGCCCCATTGAGTGTGTGTGTGGGGGGGTGTCCGTACCCCACAAGCCTGGCAAATAGTTTAGACTAAACCATGCCTGCAAGTTCCTGGCAATCACAGCTACTGCAGAATGATGTCTTGTTACGTGAGCAACCCCAGGACAGGGACAGCAGCTCAGCTGGAAAAGGAATAAAGGTGTATCTTGACAGTCAGAAACTCCACAACCTGGATCTGCTTCCTGCCTTTCTCTCAGCATATTCCTCTATGAGGTGCAGTGGGGCCTCCTCCTCTGAGGACCTTCTGGCCCAGAAGCTGCTCTGGACCTCTGGTTTCCATTAGTCTTCCATGCAGGGTACCGCTCCACCCTAAGCCATGTACCCCATTGTGCTAGGGCAGCAGAGGAGGGGTGTCTGTGTGTGTGTTTTTGTTTATCTCCCCTGAAATCCTTCTTAGGAGCTTTTTCCATGAGGCAAAGGTGCACATGCCACAAGTTGCAGCAATTTCTCACCACTGGCCGCACTGTGTAAGAGCTTGTCCTGTACTAACAGCACAGGTGAGCTTCCAAACAAGTTAAAAGAAGCCTCATGCTCATTAAACACTGGGGCTTTATTGTACTGTGTATAGCCATGTCATTTTGTGGTCTCATTTGTGAGAAAGCTAGAGGGATGATTTGCCTCCTGCTCCCCTTCTTGCTACATGTTGCCTCCTGCAAAACCTGTGGCCAGCTGTTAAAAATAAGCAAGTTCTGGGAGGGAAGAAATACAGGCTGCATTTTTGCCAAAGCATGTGGAACAAAGCAAATATTCATAGCACCTGTTATGCTCAGTGAGTACCCCTGGATCCAGGAACACCAGATTTTTGGGTTCTTTCACTTCAGGCATGAGCACGCACTCTTTTTTTAAAGCTTATGTGACCAACATTAGAAACTCTGGAATATCCAAGTCTTATGTTTAAGTCCTCTGGGATACAAGGGACTGAACAGTGTATTGTAAATGCAAGGTGACAATCTCTGTTAAGTGATTAAGCCGTCCTACCAGAGTATAAATATTTTAATAAAATTATCCAGTTTTTACTCCTACATATAAACCTGCTTTCAATTCCAGATTTTTTATATCTACAGTGTAATACGAATTTAAAATAAAGCATGTCTGATTGCACTTGTGTCTTGTGTTCTGTATTTTGATCTATCACTTCTTCTGTGCAGTAGCCCTATAGACACTACTTGCTGCATCTTAATTGTAAAAGTTAAGAAATTCACTTTTGAGCCATGCTAATAAATATGCCTCTTTTTTTGGTGCTAAAGAGAAAATCCTGTTTTTATTTAAATGAATGAAAAAAATTTACAGGCTCAGTTTAACAATTTGCCTTTGTTTTTTTTCTGTTTTAACGACTGATAACCTAATGCGGTGGAGAAGGCGAAAATTTGCAGAGCACATCACAGTGCCAGCAAAGAGAATCCCTAGATTCCCCCGGAAATCATTTTAACATATCAGAGCCCATTAAGTGGCCAGTGTGCTCCTAATGAAACCTACATCTCACTTATAAAGTGTGCTTCTCAGCTGAACACTTCGAGGTGTTTTACTAACGGTCACTAAGCTGGATGATGTTCACCAAGAGACAGGAAATATTTTTATTGATAGTTTATAGAGGGGTATATTGAAGCAAAGAGAAGTGATGACTGCAAATAGAGGCCAAGGATGTCACCAGCCCTTGGCATCACCAGCCCAATCGCTCTGTACAGAGTCACTCACAAAAACCTAAGGACAAAATGAGGGTGGCCTTTAGGCTTTCAGCCACTCATCACCCTGTGGATGGGCTGTCACATGAATCACAGGTAAAATCTGACTGAAGAAACAGTGAGTGCTGCGATAGCACTACGTGTACACATAGGAAATAATCAATAATAAGGTCAGATTGGCAACCTCAAATTGGAGGCTATTTGAACCTGAAATAAGAGTTGGAGGTCAAACTCTTCGGCTGAGGGTCTCTTTTGAATGGGGTAAACTTGTATCCTCAACCCAACCATCACATCTCGGAGACAGACTGGAGAGGGATAAGTCCAAAACCAAACCCCTGCCTCTACAAAGCCCACACTCCAGCAACTCGGAGAAGCCAAGTAGAAACAAAAGTCTGCGTGCTCCTGAAAGCACACTTCATTTGTTACCAACTTGTTACATCCAAGCTATGAAGCAGGTTGTTTCAATTCCCATCAATTTGTCACATTCAAAATCTTGTTATGAGCAAAAGGTCTACCTTACAGGTAGACCCAGGAAGAATATATTGCTATTCTTGTTAAAAATAGTCTATTCAAGGAATTGTTATTAGTTGAGATAATTACGTGATGGATTTATACATTATTGTATTTTTATTACAAGGATACTAACACTGTCCAAATTATAGCAGGTAAAACTGATACACATAAATTCTCTAGCATTACTCCCTTTTCTCTGCTTTTATATACACCGCTACACTGTCCCTCTGATTTCCCCAGTCTGGGATGGGGGCACAGCAAGTCCTCAGTGTTCCAGGTCCTCCACCAAGCAGACTCTGACATTAATGTGTAGAGTTTCTCTTTGCTGGAATAAGCACAATTGAAAATTTCTTCCTTTTCATCCTACAATCCACCAGAGGTCATTTTTATGTGCTTACTAATACACTCCACATCCTGCTTTTTCTTTGTTGGTTCTCAACTTCACAGTAGATCCAATTTTTCTATATGTACTGCATTTTGCATGTGTTTGGTACTCCTTGTTTGTTCTCCTTTGTTACATCTGAAATTTGTATTACCCATCTGCTAAGGTCACACCATTTGATGACCAGTAGTTAACCACTGGTGAGCTATTTGTAGCCTGAGGAGGCCTCCAACATCATCGTCATCTGTACTGCCATGGCCCTTGTTATCATCCCATGCTACTGATCCTTCATGCTGCATTTTATTTTGGGGTCATAAATAATCCATTCTACACAGAATAACTACCTGCTGTTACTGTTTGCTAGTTACAAAATGTACATATAACAACAAACATTTCACTATGCAATTGGATAAAGGAAAGCAAAAGCTAAAACAAAGTCAGTAGTAGACATCAGGTCTTTAGATAATTGCCTTTACAGCTAAACAAAACACAAAAATCTTGACAAGTCCTGATGCCTGCATTGCTAGTGTATCACCAAGCTGTGACCTTTCACAGCAATGGCAGTAACTTATTTGTGGAATAAAATCAGAGAATGTGACTGAGTATTGGCTTTTCTAGTGACTGGTGCCACCAGTGATAATTGGTTTGAACTGAAACTAATCAATAACTGCTCTGTCAAATGGGTGACATCCCTGGCCCCCTGCCCTTTTCTCTTGCTGGGGACTTATATACTGTCCCTTCCTCAGCGTATTGCTTTCATGTTTGTCCTTGTTTTCCTTGAGAAGGAGGTGGAGGCTGCTGGTCCTAGCTTCTGAACATGAGTGATGGTGCAATGGAGGAAGCTGAGCAGGCCAGAGGGGGTGGGAAAAGTGTCTGAGCTTGTTCAAACCAAAATTAATAGCCCCATTATGAAAGAGGAAAGTCAAAGTATACTGTAAGTGCTGATGGAAGAAGAGGGATTGTACTGTATACTGGAGCTTGCATTGGAGCTGGTACTGAGTAGGGTTGTGATACGTACATTGGAGTAGCACCTGTATAGGAACACAGTACCTGAGAGGAGCTAGGAGGTTTTGATATGCATGTGAGAGGGATTTACTCAGTGCTTAAAGGCAAAGTTGGAAAGGACGAGTTGAATATTGAAGAAAGAAAACAAGGACTGTGTGCTAAAGAGGGAAATTTTGGGCAAAATTATGCAGAAGGAAGATTCGAGGCAGGGGAGAAGAGAAAGCTGTAAGAGAGAAAGGCCCCAAGGCTGTGTTGCCTAAAGCAGGGAACTGACAGGAGAGACCAGCAGCAGTGGCAGAAGGCAGATGTCCTGGTTGTCACTGGAGCTGAATGTGGGCTGGCAGCACAGGGATTAACCTTCTCCACAGGTAGGTCAGTAAGCCTATGCTGAGGAGCACAGCTAGGCTCAGAAGCAAGCTTTGTCTGCAAAGCTGGCAAACCATGGGGAAGAGTCAATCAAAAGGTGGGCTGGGTGAAGGAAACCTGGGCACTGTGAGGCAGTCAGCAGTTGCAAACCAACTGCGTGGCTGAGCGTGCACTATGAGGAGATCCAGGCTGGGCTCGGCATTTTCCTTAAGTCACCCACAACCCAGCCCAAATGTGATTGTGTTTTTCTGGCCTCTGCAGTGTTAGTCTGGGAATAAAAGAGACCCCTCATGACTGCTCATTCAGCTCCTGCTGAGGTTTTGGCTGATACACAGCTCATGCTGGGGTTTGACTCTTGCAGGGAGTGGTGTCATAAGGTCAAAGCGAGAGCAACACGTGGGCAGGATACTGTGGTCAAGGAGGGCTAGAGGTCACTATGTAGCCATTATCACCTGTAGCGTGCTGTCTCCTGTAGCCTGTCTCCTTGCATATTGATTGTATGACAGTATCTTCAGAATCCACTAACTTACAGGAGTGGTGTAGATCAAACTTCCAAGCTGGAAGGTATAAATACATCAGCTTACCCAAAAATCTTTTGAAGCAGATTCAATAGCAGCCAGACTGCTGAGGCCTTCATGCTTCCAGGTGGGATTCAGGGAACATCCACAAGGTGATGGAGGTGGAAAAATGAGCACGCTCACTATTCTGGTAATTATTAGGTAGGAATAGGTAACTATTCTGCTTATAGGTGTGCAAGCCGCAAGTTATGAATTTGTGAGTTAGAAATCTCATTAATTAAGTGATGGATCAGTGAATTTGCATGTTAGAGTAGTTTGTGCAAAGGGCTTTTAGCCCTTGTTTGAAGTATTTATTTTCTTTTCTTTTCATAAAATAAAGTTTAATTTACAGAGTACGTTTTCCAGCAAATTTGAGCTATCTAAATGGATTGTAACATCCCTGATCATGAGAAGTAGGAAATGTCTGGCCTGGTACAAAACTGTAGTAGCAATGAGTGGCATTGCAGATGCAGGTAGCCTCCTTATTAGGCACAAATGCAATGTGGTCTCCCTGTTTGGTAGTTTTGGTGGCTTTTTCTTTTGGAAATTTTTGCAGTATTGTTAGCTTTTAACATGTACCACATATTTAAGAAAGTTGTTCCCCAGGTGTGCTACCAGAAGATATGAAGAACTGTCTCATATTTACTATGAACCATATTCTCCTACTGACCTCCTTTGACACCATGTGTCTCTGGTACTGCAATAGTCAGAGAAAACTTCTTCCCTCTCCAACATGCAGTCTATAATTTCATAGGCTTTGTACTGTATTGCCCCCAAATCACATCTTTTTCAGACTTAAGAGTCCTATCTTAGTCACTTTGGGCACAGAAACTCTTCTGCTCCTGTGATTATTCTTGTTTCTCTCCTCTTAACTTCTCCCAATATTATATCACTTTAAGTACCATTTAAAAACAGTACAGTGGTTTAAGCATCTGTATTTTGAAAAGACAGTGCTAATGAGTGAATGGCCTACTTGTGCAGGGAGTATCACAGTGGTTATGTGGTTCCCTTCAGGTAATTTTATCTGATTGGGTCAACTGTCCTGGCTATCACTCCCCCCTCTTCTGCACCTGGCTAATTAAAAATTGCTAAAAAGCTTTATCACTGTGGCAACCTGTATACCAGTGTTGGCCAAAAACTAAAACAAAGTGTCTTTTCAACTTTGTTCCCACTGAATTGGGTGGTGTCGTTTTCTCGAAACTGCAGCTTTCCTGAATAGAAGACTGATTCTATGAATCTATCTCAGCAAAACCAGGGCAAGCACCCACACTATTCACCTACTGTTCACTCCTATAGAAGGCACAAATAGACTATACACTTTAAGCAACAGCCAAAATGCACCTTCAGAAGTACTGGTATGAACTCTTAATAGTCCAACTTTAAGGGAAAATATTTCTAATCTCTCATAGGTCCAGTTTCTTACCAGCAGAAATTCCTGGTTCCCTCTACAGAGTGATGCACTTGATTTGGTTTGATCATTGAAAATATCTTTGCGCTAATCTAACTGTAGCTGTGCTTGTGACTGTACCAAGATGCATGTTTTGGGAACTTGCCTCCTTTAAACCAAGTGCAAAGTACATCAGTGATGTACACTGGCTTCAAATCCCCTTTGCAGCTGTAAAAGTTTATCCTGCTGTTTGCTTAAAAGTTTGTTGAGATTGTTGTCCTTTATAAAGCAAACAACTTGAGCTAATTTAGGGACTGTTATAAAGATGATGTTCCAAAGCCTGTGCTGCCTAAACAGTTTAGTTTGTAGAAATACATTTTCCTGTATTAAGATAAGCTTTGCACAGGGCCATTATAAACCCCACTGCAACATGCTAGTGAATTATATCTTGCCTTTCAACTGGTTAAGTAAGGTAGCCACAGTTTTTGCATTATAAAACAATACTTTGTGCTCCAATCAGCTAGCTCTGGAAGAGCTTTTAACTAATAAAACCTATCCTCAAAGCTCTGTTGGCCTCATCAGCATTACTGGTGCCCAAGAAAAAAATGCCTTTGCATTCAGAGACACTTATCATTGGGGAAATGTCATCATGAAACTGCAAATTAGCTTGCATCCAACTGTGGTTACAGCTGAAGGCGTGAGGTTAGGCAAATGGGAAAAGCCATCATTCTGAGAGGGCTAAAAAAAAAAGGATAAAAAAGCAGACTTCAGACTGTGGAGGTCAGGAATATAAGAAAGTAAAATAAATATTGTGTCTTATTGCTGTCTTTCTAGTGAAGCTGTTTAACATCAGGATGTTCTTGTAACACATCAGTTTTTCTAGGAAACAGCATTTAGTTTATTCAGCGTTTTGTTAGCCAGGCTTATAAAACCCCACTGAGCTAATGGACCAAGTAAAGACACTACATTCATCTTTGCAGTACTTTGACTCCTCACTAGTGCAGACCAGCTTCTTCTCTCTCCATCATCATGTTTTCCACAGCTCCCTCCATCCCTAGTCCGCCTCTTCAGGATGGCTCTGAGGCCACTCCAGAATTACGCACCCTGTGCTGTGTTTACCGTGAGGCACAGTGAGCTGTGCATGCTTGGGATGTCCTGGGTGTCCTGCACCAGCTGAAATGTATTACAGCTTGTCTTAAAGAAGCATGACCTCAATGCTTCATGGAAGGAGGAGATCCTTCTTATTGCTTTTTTTCTCAATAATAAATTTCTGACTGTCACTGTATGCTAACCTATAGTCCCAACCACATCCCTCCACGACAGTTCAATTTTTAAAGTCCCAAGAAAATAGCTTGCATTGTAGGCTAGTTGTTGACACGTATGTTTCTTACATCCAGCAGTTTGGCTGTTACATCCCATAGGTCGCAGAATGCTGAAAATCCCTGCATCTGATTTGTAGGTATTAGACATTGATTGCCAGAGAACAAATAAGGCAAATAGGGACAATAACGAGGGACAGGGTCAAAAGAGACTGTATCAAGAACAATACAGTTATATCAGCAGGCAAACTGGTTATGCGGTTTTCTTTGATGTCTGTCATTTCTGTCACCAAGTGGATCTTGTTTCCTTTATGTCAGACAAACAGTGGTCAAATACCTCACATTCTAGAGCAGGAAAGGGACTTCATGGCTCACAGTCTTTCTTGTGTAGCAAGAAGATCTCTATTTCCTTCTGCCCCATTCATTCCCTCCTTTCTTCAAAATGCTGAAAAGAGTGCTTTATACAGATGACATTATAGTTTGGACTCAGAATGATAATGTCTTTCCTTCCAGTCTCCTGGAAATGCCTGGGACGTTATCTACCCTGGCGCTATCATTATTCTACTTGGTCAGAGCTGGCTCTTCCACTTAAGAAGAAGAATTAGGCAGCTGCCAGCACAAAAGCTCTGGTATCAGACATTTATTGATGCGTATTTCTGGAGACTGGTGTAGGGATTAGCCTCAATGGCTTTTCAGTCACTGGAGCTGCCAGACTCCTTTACAGAGATATTTTCCTCTCCTGGGAAAGGCTGGTTTAGGTTCATTGCAGCCAAAAGTAAGCTATGCTTTGGGAAGGCCCAAATCAGGCATCCAAGATGCCAACAGTGCAGAATTTGGGACAGATGCAGAAATCCTCCCATTTCAGAAGATGCAACTTATGCCCCTCCAAAATTAAATGCAAATCTTTTAAGAACAACTTACTTAAGTAACCTGTATGTGGAAGAATTGTCTTAAGGTGAATGCTGTTTCATTTTATTTCAGCTTTCTTCTACTTTGTTCAGAACAAATGTCATAAGAGTGACAATATTACAACAGAGCAACAAAACCACAAAATTATCTTGCTTTGCTTTCAAGCAGATCAGCTGCAAGCTCTTGGCCAGATGCCATTACCAATAGCTTGAGTATTTTAGCATGTTAGAGCAGTGTGAATTTGCTCTATCACATGTCTATTGAACATGGAATGGGTATTACCCAGTCTCTAAGCAAAAACTGCCAGAAGACTGCTCTGGCTTTAGAGCAAGTGCAGCACTGTACAATTAATGAGAAGCACACACAGCAGTACCTACAGCATCAGATCTCAGTAGGCCAATCTGGATTGAAAAGAAAGTTGAGTTTATTTTTCTTCTTTGTCTATGTGAATGCCTTTCCTTGACAACAATAATTTTACACGACTCTTCTTTAGCTGCTTTTCATGATCCTAAGCAGTTCTGTGTTTGGGGACTTCTGTAACAGATGGCAGAATTTCTGCTTCTGATTTTTTTTCTGTGTTTTCTGCTTCTGATCTGGTTTTGCTACTGTGTCAAAGAAATCAATGAGAACCCAACTTGTGCCTGCCGATCAAGATGCCACTCCATGATTTAGCCAGTGAGTTGATTTATCAAATAGGGTGGTGCTTGATCAGATCTTGAACAATTATGGAAAGTGATTTTTAATGGTATTTGAAGAAAGAGGTAAGACCTCATGGAAGAAAAAATAAAAAGGTGTGGTGAGGAAATGTGTTGCATTTCACTTTCCTGCTTTGGAGGAAAAGTATATCTCCTGCTGTCCCAAAGGGCCTGGTGCTATGAACACTCAAAAAAAGTCTTGTTAACAGGATTTTTCCAGTCTGGACTGCAAATCTTGGGAAAAGTGTTCTTCCTGAATATGCTCAGAGCAACTTAGAGCAGCTGTGGCCAGACTGGGAGGGTGAAGCATCTCAGTGCAGTGCCAAAGGAGTGCTGGGTACCAGGTGGCCCACCTTACGAGAACACATACAAAAGCATTGATAAAGCTTTTAAAAGAATCAACATTATCTATGTTTTGTTGCATTGTAAAGATAGGTAAAAGTAATACAAAAAGCAGCTCTTGTGTCAAAGTTGGACTAGCTTACATCAGGTCGTGGTTTGACTTTGTGTTCTTTATTGACTAAGAAGTAGTATTTGATTGCAACAGAGACATCTACTTTTAATTAGACCAGGTTGGATGCTTATATCCTGAGTCTTTGATAAATTTTTTTAGATACTAGTACAAGCACTGAACGCAACACTGCTGTGTCATCTTTGACTCAGAAATTCGTCCTGAGAAGTACATCAATTGAGCATTGCTGTGTGATAAGCACAGTGAAACAACATCTCCATACTCCAGCCAGGTTTTCTTTTTTCATCAGAGAATAAAATTTTTACTACCATGTCACCCTTGGAAATGCTTTTTACCTGTTTCCTCTCTCAACACATTTGTAAGTCATCTTAAGAGTCTCATTACACTGAAGGCTGATTCAGAGTGACTCAGAGTGATATGGAGCAACACAGTGATACACTTTATTTGGCACCCTAGAAGAATATCCAGTGATGTCTTGAGGCCTTTCTTTCAGAATTAGCAACAGCTGTATCTTCAGAAAAATCTTCTTTCATTCTATTGCTACAGTCTTGATGGTTTCCTGCTGCCTTTGAGTCAGTCACTTCAGTCAATACTGATTCTAAAGCATTACCAATTGTTTTCCCTTTAAACTGACACATTGATTTTGAAATATTAACACATATACAGACTGTTGACATGAAAATGAATCAACTTTGTGGTAAAGTACGTTATATATCCTGTAGTTTGAATGTAAGCCTGGTCCCCTGGAGGTTTGACAGGAAGATCTGTAATACCTTTGAGCTCTGAGTTTGGCTCTGTTTGACTCAGTTGCCTTGAGTACATTACTGAGTTCCCAAAAAACTCAGAAATCAGGCACCGAGATGTGAGGGCAAGAGCACCAGAAGCCCAAGCATCTCTGAAGCACTCAGATGCCCACACTGATGAATGCGCTCAGTGTTGAGCTCTGTCTCAATTTGGTAAGAAAGCGGGTTACGTTTTTTAAATGTCCTTTCGTGAACATGTAAAGGGCTATTCAAGAGCTACTGCTAAGAAATAGTCTAATTTAACACATTTCAATAATCTGGCTAGGTGCTCATATAGGAGCAGCACAGCGGAAAGGGACCTGGAGGTGTTGGTGGACAGCAGGATGATCATGAGCCAGCAATGTGCCCTTGCTGCGAAGAAGGCCAATGGCATCCTGGGGTGTATCAGAAGGGCTGTGGTCAGTAGGTCGAGAGAGGTTCTCCTTCCCCTCTACTCTGCCCTGGTGAGACCACATTTGGAATATTGTGTTCAGTTCTGGGCCCGTCAGTTCAAGAAGGACAGGGAATTGCTTGAAAGAGTCCAGCGCAGAGCCACAAAGATGATTGAGGGAGTGGAGCATCTCCCTTATGAGGAGCGGCCGAGGGAGCTGGGTGTCTTTAGCTTGGAGAAGAGGAGACTGAGGGGTGACCTCATTCATGTTTATAAATTTGTAAAGGGCGAGTGTCAGGAGGAAGGAGCCAGGCTCTTCTCAGTGACAGCCAATGACAGGACATGGGGCAATGGGTGCAAGCTGGAGCATAGGAGGTTCGATGTGAACACAAGGAAAAACTTTTTTACTGTAAGGGTGACAGAGCACTGGACCAGGCTGCCCAGAGAGGTTGTGGAGTCTCCTTCTCCGGAGACATTCAAAACCTGCCTGGATGTGTTCTTCTGCAACCTAGTCTAGGTGATCCTGCTCCGGCAGGGGGGTTGGACTGGATGATCTCCAGAGGTCCCTTCCAACTCCTAATATTCTGTGATTCTGTGACTCTCATAGAAGCAATACCAGGATCTGACTGCTTACTGCAGGGTTACATTTATTCTGTTGTCTTCAGTCTATGCCACAAGCTTTACTGATTGTTCCCTCTTTCTCTGCAGCACAATTGTCACAGAGGTCCCTGTCCAATCACTCCATGTGGCCCCAGTGGTACTCTTAAATACACCTTGCATGAGAATTATCATCTAGGGTAGAGCCCTTTGGGTTTGGTGCTCATATCCTGGATTCCTTGTACTATTGAATGTAATATGCAGAATCCCTGCCTGTGTTTTAAAGGCCTGCTTGCATCTTAAAAATAACTTTTTAGAAAACAATTCTCCTTTACCTTTTCCCCTAAGCCAGACAATTTACTAATGTCCTGAGTTATATATATCACTTTCCCTCATGCTACCTAATAATGGCAATGGTATTTTTCTGGGCAAAGCTCCTTGCTTATTAACCATTCCTCTTCTCCTGCAGCTTATTTCCTCATTGGGATCATAATTCTCTCCAATATATTCATTGATTTCTTCTGGAAATGTTAATAAAACTTAGTTCTTTATACATAGTGATCTGTAAATGTAAGCTGTCGGGTTTTTCAAAAGTAGCTAGTGATTTTTGCAGGTTCAAAGATGCTGCAAGAAAGCTTGTTTCTTCCAGAGAATGTTCCTCTGCCTTCTGAAAATAAATTTTGCCCCTCTAAAGTGGTTGAAGTTCAACGCCTATAACGAAATTACGAAGAAAATGGATGCCCGCTACCAAGTAACTACCACCTACTGGCCTATGGGCCTGAGCGTGGATCCTTATGTCCAGCTCTGCACACTGGAAATACTCACAGCAGTCTCCATCAAGACTGTGTCCCCAGTCCCTTCCTCTGCTGGTATGATTGCTTCACGAGTCCTTGCAAGGCTACCACTCTTACTTG